>NC_071274.1:863925-888925 GCF_023375685.1 Ictalurus furcatus
TACGACTCCAAATGTTTTGATTACGACATCAGCTAAACTCTAAATTCGCAAAGAAAAAGTGGGATTTGAACCTGAGAAAAGCATAGTAATAATAATAATAGTAATAATGATAATAATAATAACAATAATAATAATAATAACAATAATAATAATAATCATGGACACAGGTTTGGGGGTTTATTTTGCGCCGAAACTTTTGCAATGAAGCGCAATTTTATTCTGTACAGGATGCCTACAAAGTGCTTAAGGATATCTCTTTCCACAACAGCAGTGCTCTTTATCAAAATGTATATAATTTAGGAGAAAATGTCTGAACCCTCGACACCCTTCAACTCCATTGTCCAACAAAAATATGCTAATGAAATATTAACAAAGACCTCGACCGAACAAAGGCCCTAAACTCGGCTTCATTTCGCACAAACTAGACTACAAACATGATATTTTAGTTTTATTAAACATCATCTACTAATACAACACTGGTGGAAAATCTTAAATCAAATACTTTCTTTAATATCATAAGCAGTAATAACGCTTCACGACCGTCAAATATACACTGTGCGCTGCTTATAATAATAATAATAATAATAATAATAATAATAATAATAATGTGCTAACGACATTTGGGTTTTTGGTCCTATTTAAAGTCTCCAGTCTATTCACAGTCTTTAGCCACCATTTTAAAAATGTAAATACTTTTGATTGTTTATATCGCTTTAAAAATAGATATTACTGAAAACTGTTTCTTTCTAAAGCTTTCGAAAATGACTTTTTTTTCTTCTTTAAAAAAAATTTCACTTTAAAAAAAGTAAACCTCGTGCTGCATGGCTGATAAAATGGCCTCACAAAGCTTTAGTAAATTTCCATCTGATTATGCTCATTACATTTCCATAAAGACTCGAGGAAACTCGCTGCAAACTACTTTATTATTTTCTTTTCTCTCAAATACGTCGCTGTGCATCAAGTCTGTTTACTATAGATTACTTTGCAGTAAAAAACAAAAACACAAAATAAAATTTAGCTGCATAAAGATTTGCATAAATGTAGAGATCATCTTGCAGCCGAATCCTGCGAGGTTGTGTGATTTCGGCTAAATTTGCTCGTTTTATTCTTTAAACGTTATGATTTTAGAAATTAGGAATCGTGAATAATATAAAGACTCAGACACGACAGAAAAGCAAAGCAGGTGCAGAAAACTCTCTGACCTGACAATAAACACCAACTGAACCGCAGATTCGGAGCCGATTCAGCGGTTTGTATTTATCAGGGTTTCTTGTATTTTTTTCCTCACAAAATGATTCAAAACGTCTTTCCGAGCTTCTAGGTTGTTGTTTTTTTTTTTGTTTTTTGTTTTTTTTTAAATAATAATAATACATTAGCTAAAGATAAAGATTAGTAAAATAGAATTAGCATATTCCTAATTGTTAACTATGAACCGTGTGACTGTGTTATTAACGGAAGTTTTCCCCCCCGATTTTTTCGGCTGGTTTTTGTTCGTCGTGTTATTTCTACCAAAGAAACGCATGCAGAACGCATATAAGAAAACTTAAAAGGATGATTTTGTTCTGTAATTTGTACTTTTATATCCTTTGAAATTTGACCTCAGATGCACTAAAGGTTAATGTGTAGTAATATTTTGATTTTAATGTGTTTAAACTCGTGCAATAAAAAATATCTCATATCCTAATTATTATTTTGAATATTTTTTTAAAGTATATTTCCGAAATGAACTCTGACCTGATGAGGGTCTGTCCGAGTATCTGGTGCAGTAAACCCAGGCTGGCCACAGCATCTGCTGGTTATTGGGCGAGTTTGCGCACTGATCCGCGCCGGTTTCCGCCCCGGGCTTCGTGCCGCTGACGGCGGGGTTCGATGCTCCTTCCCCCGACTCCGGTGATCCTGCTCGGTCTGTGTCGGTCCCCGCCTCTGAAGGACACCGGTTCTCTCTCCCGGACGCGTTAATGTCGCTGCGCTCGGTCGCGTTGGCTGCGGCGGCGCTTTCTTTCCTGCGTCCGAAGTCCGGGCGCAAAATGTTGTCGATGTAGAAGTTGGTGATCCGGTGCAGATTTCCGGGAGGCTCGAGCAGCGGCAGGATGGCTCGGTTTGATTCGTCTCCTGCATCTCTGCTGCTCTGATCTTTCTCTTCCATCCTGAAACTCTCCTTAACCCCTTTCTCTCCCGCACGCAGGCGAGCGCTCCCCACTTCCAGTTTTTTTTTTTTTTATTTCCTCTTCTGTATATATTTTTTTCTTCAGTTAAAGAAAATAAATAAAAGTGAACGACAGTAAAATAAGAGACACAAAAAATTGTTTCTGTATTTTAAATGCCACCCGAGCGCTTCTTGTGCGCACAAAGAAAAAACATAATTATAGATTTTAATTCCACAGCAAGCTCCACGAAGTAGTTCTTAATAATACTGGAGGAATATTATTATTAAGCTAAAAAGGTATGAATAATAATACTAGTAATAATTATAGTAATAATAAGGCCGCTGTAGGAGCCGGTGCTGTAGTCGCGCCTCAGTGAGCAAATAACGGCTAAATAAAGAGCTGCCAACTGGCTCTCAAATACTTTCACTACGGATTTTTTTTTTTGTTCTTATTTTTAATACGAGACTCCCGTGTGACGTCGCACTCCCGTATCCTAGACACGTGCCTCCTACCAATAAGGAGACGCCGTTTGTGTCACGTGAGCCGGTGACTCCGCTAAGTGACAGCAGCTCAGCCTCGCCTAGTTTCCATCGTTTAAAGCTACAGGAACCCAAAGCCATGAATTAAATTAGCATATGCTACAGGCTCGCGCTTGCGTACAGGTGATTAGCGCGAGACTTATAATAATACAGAGAAATTAGGTGAAATAATCCTCGCGCTCACTCGTTGGCAATGTTTTGCGTTATATAGCTAACATAATATAGCATTGGTCCTACATCACATACCTAAAATATATCATCATACATCGCAACATGTTCATATACTGCTGACAAGTCAAAAGGTTAATTGTCATATTTGTCACGTGTCATAACATATTGACCATATGAGGTATAGTTCGTATATAAACCAGGCGTAATATATTCAAATCTATATCAGTGATCAAATTTAGACTTAGAGTTAGCATATTTGTCATATATTTTAATATGACGTCATAATTTAATGATCGTATTGTAACCAATAAATTAAATATTGGCCATATAAAACTTAATTTATTGGCCACGTGATCCATATAACATATTGGTCATATATAGGACATTATAAAGCCTTGGTCATATCTCTGATACCTCCCTATGCGCATGACCAATATGTATAACGTTTGTCAAATAACTTATTGGTCGTAGGTATAGGGCTTAATATCTATCTATCTATCTATCTATCTATCTATCTATCTATCTATGTGATCCATATACCATACTGGGCATATATAGGGCATTATAAAGTATTGGTCATATGTCATATATTAGTAATAAAACGTATTGGATATATATGTTATTACACATTGCTCCATACCTTTAGGCCATATAACACATTGGTCATAATGTATATTATAATGATAATATAACTTGTTGGTCGTATGTTAGTCATATAGCATGTGAACCATATTAACATATTGTCATATACAGTAGAGCATGTAGGGTGTATATACGTCATAGTACATTAGGGATAAAATGCAGTGGTTATATGTTATTACACACCAGTGTACACATATTGGCCATATAAGATATTGGTCATATCAGTCATATGTGTCACATAAATTATTTATCATATATATAGCTTAATGAATCAGTCATATGTCATTACACGTGAGCTATATTAACACATTATGTTATGAGTTATGTATAAAGCATTATAAATTCTTGGTCATACTAATGTGTTATGACGCATGAACAAGACTCGAACAAGACCAATATAGTTTATGTCATGTCATATTTGTCATATAACACATTGGTCATATATAATGTGTTATAAAGTCCTGTCTACATGTCATAAGCCGTTAGTGATAAAGTGCATTGTTTATACCTGGTCCATGCAATATAAATGTCATTACATAAAACACATTAGTTACAGTATATATGTTATTACACATTGGTGCATACATTTTGATCATATAACATATTTGTTATATGATGTAATGCTCATAGCATTACACGTGAGCCATAATAATATAATCTATTGGTCATGGATAAGCTAGTGTGTCATGGTCACATGTAATAGCACATTAGTGATAAAAACGCATTGGTTATATATGTTCTTACACACTGGTGTATATATTTTGACCATATAATATAGGCTAGTGGTCATATACTGGTCATATGTCATTACATGTAATACACACTTAGACATTGGTCAGGCGATACAGGCTATAGAGCATTATAAGGTCTTGGCCTTATGTCATAAGATAGTAATGATAAAACGCTTATACACACATGGTCCATATATTTTGGCCATGTAACATATTGGTCATATGGCGTAACATATTAAGTATTGAATGTATATTGCTTAATATATTAGTCATATGGCATGACATGTGCGCCATATTAACATATTGGTGCGTTTTAAAGCCTTGGTCATATGTCATAACACATTGGGCCACAGTTTGATCATATAACATATTAATCATATGGTGTAACATATTGGTCATCTAACTTATTGGTAGAGGTTATGTCACAAAACATAAATAATAAAACGCTCACACTGTGGTCCGTGCATTTTGGCCGTATAACATATGGCTGATATAATTGATAAGGCCTGTTATGTCAAAAATGATGTCATAACCTATTGGTCCGGAAACTTTGGTAGTATATAATAAATATATCTTACGTAATATCACATCACATCATAGCCTGTTGGTCATAATGTACATATTAGTCATATTTCACGTACTGTTATAAACTCTCATTATTAATGAAGCGGACTGACTCGTGAGGTGTTATAAGGCTTAAGTTGATTATTTGGTATGAAATCCGCGTCGCTATTTTATTTATTTCACTTCAGCAATTTTAAAAGGTGTATGAAGAGCCGTCACACTCCAGCGCAGAGTAATGCAGGACTGAGCGGCCTGAACGCTGCTGGTGGCGCTTTAAAAGAAACCAGTGATGCGCAACAGCAGCGGCGAAATGAAACCCACACACACACACACACACACACACACACGCCCTGCATGAGAAATACACAGCCTACAAAATGCACAAGCAGCAAAAAAACAAATCCACATTGCTGAATTAGCAGCCTGCAGCTCCACTGCTTTTTGGAACTTCCTCCGGGGAAGTTCCACTCCTGTGGTTTTTTGCGACTTGTGCATTTTGGCAAATAAATGTCTAATTCTGATAATCTGACAGTATCTGAAAGAGAAATGAAACACTGCTGGTGTTAGCTCATCACTACTAGACTTAACACTTTAATTAGATTGTATAACTAAGTGTGGTTAACTCTAATGAGAAAGGCTCAGAATGATTCATTATTAAAATAAAATGCGCGAGCTAATCCCCGTCCTCAGATATTCATTAAAAATGCATCATGTGATATGTAGTATAGTGGTCATATACTACTGTATCATACATCAGGATTATATAGCTATCATATTAGCCAATTCATCAGTAACTTATTAAAGCAGATTCATGTTGTGATAAAAACCGCCATTTTAGTCACACCAGATGTGTGCTCATTTTTATATGCAACTGACTGACAGTAAAAACTTCTACACATGATGGAGCTGCGAGTGTGTGACCTTCAGCAGGACTGTGGAGGAAGTGACAAGCTGTTGGAAATCACTTCTGTCACTTCTGAATGCTAAAACTAAAACTGCTCTCAAGTGTAGCCTGTTTCTCACTTTTTAACATCACTGTAGCAGGGCTGGAAAATTCTAACACACACACACACACACACACACACACACGCACACACACACACACACACACCGAGGAAATGATTTTGTGTTTAATGTTTGTTGGGATTCTTTCCCAAATACAAAAATATTAAAAATTATAATAAAAGTCCATTTTCACTTCAGTTTATTTTCCAAAAGAGGAAAGAGCATTCTTGAGTCCTAATGAGACACTTTATCTTCTATTAAATACATGTGTATGGTGTTTGTTTTTTGTTTTTGAATTTTTTGTTCTCTAATTAATAATTAAAATCTCTCATAAGCCTATATTTCTCTGAAAATAAGAATCACAGAAAAAAATTAAAGTGCTTAAAATAATCATGTAATTGAGTGTGTTGCAGTTTGTTTAGCTTAACACAATATCGTAATCAGCAGTAAATATGGTGAATAATAATAATAATAATAATAATTATTATTATTATTATTATTACTACTACTACTACTACTACTACTATTATTATTATTTATGTATTTATTATTATTATTATTATTATTATTATTATTATTATTATTATTATTATTATTATTATACACTTAGAATGTGGATGAATTTTAACACCTTCCTGCGTGATGCACGTTGTTTATACCATAATCATAAACTGGTTGGTTCACATTGCTGATAATCCTGATTCGAATTATAACTGAGCGTGTAATCATATCAGTCCCTATTTTATAAACAAGTGTCTGTTTACAAAAGGTTTTAATTTTCCTCATTAATTTTCCCTCTCAGCCATAACACGGGTTGTTTTAGAAACTTTAAACTCGGTCGCGGTAATTAGATCCACTCTTTTTAATCCGAGAGAAATTCTTCAGGATTAACACTTTACCACCTGCACTATAATAACACACCATAATGCACACTATTATACACCAAAACACACCATAACACACCGTAACACACACTGCATTATTGGTGCATTAACAGTACCGTGAATACTACCGTCACTTTTTATATTGCGTCTTTTTTATGACTTTTTTTTTGTGTTATATTGATCTAGTTACTTTTAAGATGTTTATGCCTTAATGTGAGCCTCATAAGCTCAGTTCAGCCTGTAAAAATATCTGAACAGGGTCATAAGTTTTTATTTAAAAAAAAAAAATGTGAACAGAAAATCGCAATACCCGAAGAACAAAAGCAACCTCAAATCTGTGTTTAAGAAAAGGAACAAAAAAAGTGAAAGCCGGGTTTAATTTGTGTTTTCCTCTCTGGGTAAAGAAGGGATTTGGGCTTTTTTTTAGCAGCTCGCAGATCACAGAGCTCAGACTGCGACTCCATTCAGAGGCTCTCATATCGGGGTCACACCGCATCACCCCGACTTCCTGTTGGGCTTTAACTAACACACACACACACACATACACACACACGCACACACACACACACACACACACACACACACACACACACACACACACACACACACACACACAAAAACACTCTTTAGGTGCCATTAAGGATGAGGATAAAGGTTATTTACTATTTCGGAAATGTATGGTATATGTACATGTGTGTGTGTGTGTGTGTGTGTGTGTGTGTGTGTGTGTGTGTGTGTAAAAATCCCGCCCCTAACAACTTTTCCTTTTTAGTGCGTTCTTGAGTCAACTTGTATTAAAATATAATCTGCGAGTTTAATCGTTATAAAAGGGTCGTGTTTTTTGTTTTTCACAGAGCTCATGTGATCAGTTTGTCCAAACAGCTGCATCTGAAAACCCCGCCTTTAGAGTCTAGTCCTAAAAGCTGCTCATTTCTCATTCATTAGCCTCATTTTAATATTAATTTCCTTGTAAAATCTTTTCGTTATGACGTGCAACAGGAGTCTGTCTGCTGATCAACAATAGGTTACGTGTTTTATTTTATCTTGCCTCTTTTAAACCTTTTTTAAAGGTTAATTCTTGTAAAAAAAAAAAAAAAAAAAAATTGCTTAAAAACAGAACCACAGCCAGATGTTTCGCTTTTTTGTCATTTTTTCAATCTGTATCTATTAGGCAGTTCTATGTTTTAATACCTTGTTGTGTGATTATGTGCTAAGTGTATAATTTCAGGTTTATAAGAATTCGTAGGCAAATGACGAACATGCAGAGTCGGGTTGAGGGGCGGGGTTAGCACTCGTGTGTTCGTGGTATTCGTTTATGAAGTATAAATTCTCTCTCTCTCTCTCTCTCTCTCTCTATCTCTCTCTCTCTCTCTCTAAAATAACGATAACCCATTGGAGCTGCTTGAAGCAGTAATGCGAATACAACAGAGCAGTTTTCTTTTCCTGCAGCTTTGCTTTACATTCTGGAAATCTCTGAAGCTCTGTTCAACTTCGGGATTTTCCCTTCAGACATGATATAACGTTCTCTTTAAGTTCAGCTCCACTTTCCCTACTTATTAAGAGTAAAGATCAGAGGATGTGATGTTTTCAGTTGTTGTGCAAACTAGCCTGATGTAATCGGACAGGGTTGCTGGCCCCGCCCTCTGAGCTCCATTAGTTCCTGCTGGTACCTAACTTGATGAGGGGACTGGAACTGTGTAACTGGAACCAATGGTACTGGATTCACTGATCGATGGATAAAAGCACAGTTCCAGTGATTTTGTGTGTAAAAGTTTTAAGTGCTGTGTGGAGTGCAAATGGTCGGGGATTCAAACATATCAGAGAAACAAACAAACAAACAAATAAACAAACAAACAAATAAACTAGTACTACTGCTGCTGCTACTTATATTATTATTATTATTATTAATAATAATAATAATAATAATAATAATGGATAATAATAATAATAATAATAATAATAATAATAATAATAATAATAATAATAATAATAAAATGTTCACACCAATAACAAAAAAATTGAAAAATCTTTTGCGTTCTGGAATATTCCGACTTTAGACATTAAAACGTGTCATATTTTGTGATTGTATAAACAAGATGTTTTAATTGTGTAGCCTAAGATCATTTGGTCAACATTCTGTTGTTTATGTAAATTGTTTATTTCTTTAAGTAATGTTTTTAAAACATGATTGTAGCTACATTATAATATCTGCAATAAAATTCATTTAACTTTAACTGCGATGAAACTCAGACAGCAAATTAAACACAGGGCCTTATGGAGTATCACGTGATCCGAGCGACACGCGTTTACAGAAGATAAAAATTACGATATAAAATGTCACTGTTATATTACAGATTATACATCAGATTATAGATCAGATTATAGATCAGATTATAGATCAGATTATAGCCGCCATTTTGAGTGAGTCCATATGACTCTAATTATATCTTAACGAGGTACTGGTCAAGATACAGCTTTTAAATTCGTGTGTGTGTGTGTGTGTCTGTGCGTGTGTGTGTGTGTGTGTGTGTGTGTGTGTGTGTGTAGTCTGTAGAGCATGACAGCAGAGAAAAAGCGTAGTGTGAAGGAAAGCAGGAATGAAAGCTTTTCTCCTTGCTGTTTAGGGAAAGTTTTTGCTTTTGTGTGTCCGAGGTCAGGCATCAGCGCCTCTCTCTCTCTCTCTCTCTCTCTCACACACACACACACACACACACACACACACACACATACACACACACACACACGCACGGTAACGCTCAGTGATCATAGAAAATGGGAAATCCCGCTCCGTCAAAAGATTTTCTATTCTTTTCTTTTCTTTTCTTTTACCTTGTCAGTCATTCAAGGTTAAAGTCAGAGAAAATGGTGACACCGACATCCGGTCCATTTCCTCACCGGTCCGGCTACAGGGACTAATAATGTATTTACATTTACATTTGTTTATTTATTTGACAATTGGCCAGAAGTTAGTGAGATATCTGTAAATCTGTAGAAAGAAAAGAGAGACACCAAAAACACAAAAGTGTAACATGAAAAGTTATCTCGATCTATCTTTATATCTTTTCTTCTTTAGAGAGCACGTGACTGGATTCTTATTTCACTATTTAAATATTTAATTTATAAGGACATCACTTTTCCCCCAAATCCTGATGTCACCTTTTTTTTTTTTTTTACCTTTTCTCCTTACCGACTACTTCCGGTTTGAGGACATTACCTGGTTTCTCAGTTATCAGGTATTAAATCTATACCTCTCTGTACAGCATCATGATCTCAGGAGGCTTTTTCACTCTGCCACTAACACAAAATTATATATATATACATATACATATAATCTTCCACTTTCAAACTAAAACTATTTCTTTAATGGAATGAGGATAAATAATATTCTAAATAAAAGATAAATAAAAGATGAATAAAATCTAGTATCCTGCCTTTTTTTGTTGTTTTAAAGTGTCTCTGCTGCGTCTCTGCTGCGTCCTCCATCAGGATCCTTCACTGGTCTGTTAACTGTGTATCCTTTTTATCATTTATTATCCGAAATATAATCACGAAAAGTCGCACAAACTTCACATCTAACCAGGATGCACACGTGAAATTTGCACACGCGACTGAATGCGTTTTTATGTTTGTTTCTTTATTTTGACGTGATTTTTACAGTCTACATTTTCATCATTTGCATGGATCGGGGTTTTTTTCTCACGTGAATTCCCACCACACAGAATTCATTCATTGTCACGTGTGTATATATGTTCACATGTTCACATGTTCACGTTGTATGTGATATATATATTTATTATTTTTAATTTATTGTTTACATGCCATGCTCAGACAGGTCATTTATGGTTACACGTGCACGTGATTTTTGTTTCACAAGATGTCACGCGTACACTACAGTGTAGTGTTTACAGATGTTTTCTTTTCTCACGTGATTATTCACGTGTTTTCATTATTACTATTATTATTATTATTATTATTATTATTATTATTATTATTATTATTATTATTAGAGCACGATGTCAGAGATGAATCAGAGACACGGAAGTGAACGTTTAGAGGAAGTGTGTGTGTGTGTGTGTGTGTGTGTGTGTGTGTGTGTATGTGTGTGTGTTCATGACTTTTGGCTTCAGCATCAATCCGACATCTATATTAATGCAGTGGAGATGAATATGGAGCAGAAGCTTCATGGCGGAGAGGAAGTGCCGAGTCTCCTCCGCTTTTTGTTCCCCGATAATGAGCGAGAACCAGATGCTGGAGTGTGAAAGAGGGGTGTGTGTGTGTGTGTGTGTGTGTGTGTGTGTGTGTGTGTGAGAGGAGGAGGGACATCACACCACATCACTCCTGTCCTTCATCTACACCGTCAACACGTCAGGAAGTAAAACTTTCTGCACCACATCACACCTCATGAGTAAGTTCCTTTTATTACACAAAATATTTTCCTTTTCTTTACACTTTCCCCTTTTTCCTCTTTTAACCCTTATTCTCACTCCTTATTCTCAAAATGATCTAAATGTATTAACTTACAGTGGAATGTGTTGACTTTTTGCTATAAATCTGTTCATTTTACACACAGAAAAGAATAATAATAATAATAATAATAATAATAATAATAATAATAAGTACTGAAATATTAATTCACACCAACTACTTTTTACAAAAATAAAACAAATCTGTAAAGTCACTCTACATGACGTTGCTCATACCTGATCTCACACACACACACACACACACACACACACACACCTGCATGCGCGAGCTTTATGAGAAAGTAATTTTCTCTGTCTTTATTTTACTCTATGAAAAAAAATAGACATGCAGTTTATTCAGAGTCAGATGTTTTTACTTTAGATTTTATTTTATGTCTGATCTACAACAGACAAGCATCGCAAAGTAGCGAACAGAACACAGCCGGATGTCTGTCTTATAACCGGAAATTTATTCCCGTCATAAACTTCAGTTTCATTTACAAATAAAATAAAATTCACCTGAATCCAAAAACCCTGACCATTTTTTTTTTTTACCTCTTGCGTCTTTCCTTTTTTCCTTTCTGACTCTCTAAACCACGTCACATTAATCAGAGTTTTCACACCAGTAAAGTTCAAATGTACACTAGCACTTTATTTATAATTTATACAAACGTGTCATTTTAATCTAACAACTATGACCTCAAACACAGTTCACATTAAATACATGTGAAGAAGCAGATCCGTGAGAGTTCAAACCTTTTACACATTTCTGCACTCAACCTTCCATTAAAAACAGTTCATTAAAAAAAGTCATTTATTATCCAAAACAAATTCATCGCCTATGATTTAAAAAAAATTGTTACAAACTAAATCAGTGGTTTTATTTTCTAATATAGAATATAATCAAAATTTCACTCCGTCTTTTTGTCTAATTAATCTCTCTCGTGCTTTATTTATTGCTATTATAAATAAAGCAACATTTATTTCTACTAATTTATTTCATTCTTTATGAAATGCTGTCTTTAAATATATTATAAAGATTGATTGATTTATAATAACATTTTATTATTGCAAATATTATTGTTGTTGTTGTTGTTGTTGTTTGTAGTTTTCCGAAGCGTCAATGTTTTCTGTTTTATCTTCTTTTTTTCCACCACAGACTGAGAGTTCACTTTTAATGAATATCTATTTGTTTTAATCCCATTTTGGTCCTAATATATATATATATTTTTTAAATTATATTTAAAAAAAAAAAAACCTTCACTGGATAGTAATGTGGGATTTATGATGACCAAAAATCTTTTTAAAGATTGTAAGCTTTTCAGAAACCCACAAAAAAAAATAGTCGTGAACAATTCTAGTCTACAAACGGAGAAACGCTGCCGTTCTACCTCACGCGCATGCGCAGGTATGTACACACAGGTAGGAGTGATGAAAAGGTGTTCGCTTTTTTTAACTGGCTGTCGCGCGATGACGTCACAAGGCGGGCGTTCTTTAACCTCGAGGTTTAAACTAAAAACTAAGAGGAAGAGAAACAGACAGAGAGAGAGAGATAGAGAGAGAGAGAGAGAGAGAGATCAGTGAGTGAGGTCATTTAATAAAGCCAGGCCAAGAGCACACGCACACACACAACACACACACACACAACACACACACACACACCAGCAGGATCAGTCTCTGTGTCTCAGCACACACCAGGTTTCACTCTTCTCTCCTCCTGCGCCGGAATTTCTTCATAAAAAAAAGAAGAAAAGAGATTAATATAAATTTTGATGAGTTTCAGCGCGCGCTCACGGCCACAGGGCGGGTTAAAGGTTAAGGGTTAATGTCAGGGTGAAGGGCGGGGCTCGTGCTCCTCTGGGCATCTCTGGGGAGTTTATTTCCGATAAATCAAACAAATTCCTACAAATCAAACTCTTATCCAACCTTAAGTTGTATTGTATTTTATTTTATTCTACTTTAATTTGAATAAAAACCCGCCGCCACGTCATCAAACTCATAACCAGCATTTTATTTTATATGAATTTTTTTAAAATTGTATTTTGAATCATTATTTTTAATCTCAGTGCCACAAGTGCAATCTCTCAGCCAACTATTTATTTATTTATTTATTTATTTTATGGTTTTTAATCAAGCTCAGCTGCCACAAACCCAAACTCTCAACTTTTGATTTAATTTAATTTTAATATTTTGTTGTTATTGTTAATCACGCCCAGACCAACAGTTGCAATCTATTTATTTTAATTTCATTTAATTTTTATTTTATTTTGTAATTGACCCAGGTGTCACAACTACAAGCTTGTATTTTAATGTTCTCACACATATGATGATGATGATATGTGTGTGTGTGTGTGTGTGTGTGTGTGTGTGTGTGTGTGTGTGTGTGTGTGTGATACAGATTAAAGTTACAGATTAAACCTCTGTTGGATTTGAAATTAATTTTCTAATTAATATAAAAATACACTTTCACTCTGCAGGAGTTCAACTCCTCCAACTTCTAAGATGAATCTTTGTCCGTCCACACACACACACACACACACACACACACACACACACACAGACACACACACACATACACTCTCTCTCTCTCTCTCTCTCTCTCACACACACACACACACACACACACACACACACACACACACAGAGCTCATTTAAGCTTTAATGTTTAAAGTGTGTGTTCGGTGTCACTTAAATCCGGATGCATTTAAATTGGATTTTAAAGCTGAGATTAAAACGAGTCATTAGCGCTCAGATGTAAAATAATCCCAAGTTCTGCTTCACTGATTTTCTTATTTCTTCACTGTGACAGTATCATCACTCTGTCTTCATGACCGTCTGTGTGTGTGTGTGTGTTCAGAGGGAAAGTTTAAAAAGTCAGACAGGTCTGTTTAACAGAGACCAAGTTCCACTATTAATATGAATAATATTATTGTCATGTTAAGAATCTTTATTTGCTCCGTGTGAATATTTGTACTGGACAAACTGAAGTGATGGATTTAGGAGGAAAAAAATTACTACATTTATTAATACCTCATGCACTCTCTGAACAGGGGTAATAAAGTGTACCTTTCCTTGTTACTGGGGTGGTACCCTTATCTACTGCACCTTTAAAAGCAATTTAGAGTGCAGGTAAAAGACAAACTAAAGGTACTAAAGGTACTCCCCCTGTCCACACAGAACGGTACAATGTAGCACCCTTTATTCTGAGAGTGTGCATATAGCTGTGGAAATCTCCATCCAGCATAACGTCACATTTATTATATTTATTATTGTTTATTTCACTCTTTCTGTGATTGTTCTGTTTTAATGTTTATTTAAACACAAACACAAAAAGTTACTTTACATTTACAGAAATCTCCCGCTCTCTGGGTTTATACACTGTTTCACTTTATTACTTCATTTTCATATACGACTTTTACACCCAGATACTTCAACATACACCCAGATACCCCAACACACACCCAGATACCCCAACATACACCCAGATACCCCAACATACACCCAGATACCTCAACACACACCCAGATACCCCAACATACACCCAGATACCCCAACATACACCCAGATACCTCAACACACACCCAGATACCCCAACATACACCCAGATACCCTGACATACACCCAGATACCTCAACACACACCCAGATACCCCAACATACACCCAGATACCTCAACACACACCCAGATACCCCAACATACACCTAGATACCTCAACACACACCCAGATACCTCAACACACACCCAGATACCCCAATACACACCCAGATACCTCAACACACACCCAGATACCCCAACATACACCCAGATACCTCAACATACACCCAGATACCACAACATACACCTAGATACCTCAACACACACCCAGATACCCCAACATACACCCAGATACCCCAACATACACCCAGATACCTCAACACACACCCAGATACCCCAACATACACCCAGATACCCCAACATACACCCAGAAACCCCAACACACACCCAGATACCCCAATATACACCTAGACACCCCAACATACACCCAGATACCTCAACATACACCCAGATACCCCAACATACACCCAGATACCCCAACACACACCCAGATACCCCAACATACACCCAGAAACCCCAACACACACCCAGATACCCCAACATACACCCAGATACCTCAACATACACCCAGATACCCCAACATACACCCAGAAACCCCAACACACACCCAGATACCCCAACACACACCCAGAAACCCCAACACACACCCAGATACCCCAACATACACCTAGACACCCCAACATACACCCAGATACCTCAACACACACCCAGATACACCAACATACACCCAGATACCCCAACATACACCCAGATACACCAACACACACCCAGATACCCCACCACACACCCAGATACCCCAACATACACCCAGATACCTCTACATACACCCAGATACCCCAATACACACCCAGATACCTCAACACACACCCAGATACCCCACCACACACCCAGATCCCCCAACATACACCCAGATACCTCAACACACACCCAGATACCCCAACATTCACCCAGATACCCCAACACATATCCAGATACCCCAACATGCAACCAGATAATCAAATACACACCCAGATACCTCAACACACTCCCAGAGATACCCCAACACACCCATATACCCAACATACAACCAGACACACAAACATGCACCCTGATACCCCAACATTTATTGCACTTTATTCTATGATTTTATTTAATTTTATTGTCCTGTTTTCCTGTTTTATATTTATTCTTATTTTATTTTGTACTTATTGATAATTGTTTTTATATTTTTTATTTTTCTGATTATTATTATTATTATTATTATTATTATTATTAGATTTGATGAATTCTTCACTGTCTGTAAAGCACCTTGTAAACGGATACCTGCACGATATGGTGGATCAGATATCGGAGAAAACATATCAGCTGTCGGAATTGGATAAATATTGGACGTATCAGAAGATTGGAATTGGATTTGGAAAATAAATCATTTTTAGAACTGGAAATGTTTACATACAAGCAGATTGACTATTTTTTCTGTTGTTCGGATTGATTTTTATGATATTTACAGTGTAAGTGCATTTTGGGTGACGTTGGGTTTCAGGTGGGTTTCGTTATCGGCTGATGCTCGGGGTATCGGTATCGGTATCGGTATCGGAAGAGGAATTGATATTGTCATATCATCTCTATACCCTACACTACAATCTAGAACCTTTAAGTATTCTTCATTTGCCCATTGGTGGGAGAACTCTTAAAGGTTCTGTGTAGAACCCTACATGTGATTCCCAGTCAGAAATGGATCTACAAAAGAACTCTTCATACTCTGTCTTTAAATAACACTGTTTACATTTTCTGAGCATTTCAGGGTTAAATATGATTAAAATCACGCCTGGTTTGTGCTAGAACCTTTGCAGAACGTCTCAGTTTGTCCTCCAGGCTGGAATCTCAGAGATTTGTCGCTTATTTGAATGAAACAAGCCCCAGTTATATGGCATATCAGTTTTTTGTCAGTGATTTGAATGACACCGGTCTCGGTTATTTGGAGTAGCAGTCTCGTTAGGCGGCCTGTTTTGAATGACACAGGGAGCAGCCGGGAGTTCAGCAGTGCACGACGGAAAGAAATCCAGCCTTTTCTTCTCCTCGCTTACAGCTGTGAGAGTCGCTGAGGGGCCGCGGTGAGACCAAGAGGCCTAGCGAGCCTCGGGCCTAACCCACTTCATAAAGGCTCAGCAGAGCTGAACGGCCCGCTTTCCACCGGCCGCTCATGAGCACCGAGGCCCTTAAGCTCCTTAAGCAGCCTTTCAGACGGGGATTTAAGTAATGGCCCAAACGCAACCTGATACTTTACTCGCACAATAACAGAAATATAGGATTCGCTTACATCATGCTGCTTGTTATGACTCGTATAATCCTAGTTTTTCATTTATTCAGTATGGCCACCAGTGTGTGGCGTGTAGACCTGTGATTTCACTTAAGTAGCTGTAGCGTTAGATAGCGCGTAAACCTCACAACTTCTTCTTTTCTACTCGGTTAAATCATAAACAGTGTGTACAGCAGATTGAGATGTGAGATAAAGACCTTCGTTACGCCTGAAAATGATCAAAAGACTTGATAAATAATCTCCCTTTAATCAAGTCGAATCTGAGTTTCAGAAACAAAAGATTAGTACCTGAATAATGTTAATAAAATGTGGGATATTTTGCTCCTCTTTTAACCTTTGGCTTTCATTTCTGTGTTCAGATTTATCTCAGTTATTGTCATTTAAACACGTTTCATCCTCCTCCTCCTCCTCCTCCTCCTCATCATCATCACTATATTTTTTTATAAACGCAGTCGTGTATGGTCTTACTTCTCAAGGTGGGGTCCAGGGATGCCTAAAGGGATCTGTGATTATTTCAGTGAAGTTATTATATAGAGTTTACGGTATCGTTACGTTCTAATAGTTCGTTTATGAGTCTATTTGACTTACATGATTTTAATCCGAATGTCAACAACACAGAAGCAAGTCACCTTAATTTTATAAGTTATAACAACTCAAATCTAATGATAATTGTAATGATAATTGTTCTGTAAGTAGAACACTCTCCGACTCCATGAGTAGCAAAAATATTATTGTGCATATTTACATAATGAGGTTCATATTTGAATATTTGAATAGATAAATTAAATAACTGGGTTATTTAACTATTCATAAATTAAATCTGTGCTTGTGGGTGTATGGAATATATATATATATATATATATATATATATATATATATATATATAGTTAAAGCGGTGCAAAAGGTTTGTGAGCACCTGGTGTATTGTGTATAAGATGCATTTGTAAGAAAATCATCTTAAGGCCAATAAACTCGTTTACAAACAAGCTAAATATTAAATTCCCGTTGAATTGATTTGATTTATAATAATGTGGTTTAACCCATATATTACAGACTTTTTTCATATATACTTTTCCTGCTTTTTATTATCCGTTTTTAATGTGTGTGTGTGTGTGTGTGTGTGTGTGTGTGTGTGTGTGTGTGTGTGTTTATAGCATGTGTTTGTGGCATCTACAGCTGTGATATAAGTATTCGATGAGATATTTCTAGGCTAAAATGAAAGACAGAAGGTGAATAATGATCAGTACAGTAATCTTTAATGGCCCATTTCTTCACTGAAGCAAGTTAACGACAGACTTCTTGATTTGTTCTCATCTTTAAATATGAGTAATACAGATTTTTGAGGTTTTTAAGATTTTCCCACCTGGTTTGTTTCCCCCAAAAATCTCCATTTAGTTTTTTTTCTCTTCAGCGTCCACACCTGCGATCTGAAATAAATCACACTGCTGCTCTGGGCTTCATTTGATATAAAACTTCATTTCTACAAGTAAGATCTGATCTCGTCTCAGATAAACTATCTCTCTCTCTCTCTCTCTCTCTCTCTCTCTCTCTCTCTCTCTCTCTGTCTTTCCCTGAATTGATTTCAGCACACGGATTTACCAGATGAAATGAATGTGGTTTAAAGCCTGTGGCTGATCGTCCTTGGCTTTTAATCTCCCTTTTGTTTTTGATGAACTTCTCGTGATGAGCTAAAGGAGTGTGTATTAAAGAGAGAGTATATTAAAAACTAACACTAATCGAGTGTTTAGAGTCTAAAATGAGTGACAGCTGAATTTCATCAAAAAATAGAAAAATCAGGCAAACATGAAACCTTTCATTTATGAAAGTAATGTCAATCAAACCAGCATTACAGACGTTCTGTTTCTGAGCTTTTCAGTTTAGGATTAAAATCCTAAATCCATTTGATTCAGGTGATCAGTGGAATTGGCTAATAAGTATAATATAATAAATATAGTATCTTTAATCGTGATTTCCCCTCTGTAACATAATAAACCATTCACAGACCACCTGGTCCTGCTACATGTTTGTGTTCAGCCCTTCACAACCCGTCCACGTGTTTTTCCATCCTTGCCTGATCTTTCACTTTATTCCACGTGATTTGTCCTTCGCGTTTCGTATCTGACTGCGTCACAACAACTCCCAGACTTGCTCATGGTGTTAAAACATTCTGCCTTTATGTAAGAAGATGCACATCTGGGTGTAAAGTGTGTCTTTCTGAGCCCCACAACATTAGAACAGTCTTTATTTATTTATTTATTTAATTTTTTTTATAAAATCAGGTTTCAAACTAATCTAGTCTAGTTTTCGTCTGCCTCATCATCAGTCTGGAGAGAGTAGTGAGAGAAAACACACAGGAAGTGACGTCATAACTGTAAGTCCATTCCACTGACTTCACGTGGAGAGAAGTGTTTAGAGCTGAGTGTAAAGTAAATAGTGTCACATTTTGCAAAAATAAATATAGTAAATTCACAGTTTTCAACTTAAATGTATATTATTTTTTATTGATCTTTTTAAGGATCTTTGCTTTTCTTTCATGCTGATTAATCACATTTATGCGATTTAGTCAAACAGACAAGTTTTTGTCTGTTTAGGTGTGGTGTTTATAGTCTAAAAAATGTAGTAAGTTTCCATGTTTTGATGAGGAAAGCTAATAAAGTGGCAACTCGGTGTGTATGAACTCGGCGTGTATGAACTCGGTGTGTATGAACTCACTGCGTATGAACTCGGCGCGTATGAACTCGGCGCGTATGAACTCGGCGCGTATGAACTCGGCGCGTATGAACTCGGTGCGTATGAACTCACTGCGTATGAACTCGGTGCGTATGAACTCGGTGCGTATGAACTCGGCGCGTATGAACTCGGCGCGTATGAACTCGGTGCGTATGAACTCACTGCGTATGAACTCGGCGCGTATGAACTCGGCGCGTATGAACTCGGCGCGTATGAACTCGGCGCGTATGAACTCGGTGCGTATGAACTCACTGCGTATGAACTCGGTGTGTATGAACTCGGTGTGTATGAACTCGGCGCGTATGAACTCGGCGCGTATGAACTCGGCGCGTATGAACTCACTGCGTATGAACTCGGTGTGTATGAACTCGGTGTGTATGAACTCGGCGCGTATGAACTCGGTGTGTATGAACTCGGTGCGTATGAACTCACTGCGTATGAACTCGGTGTGTATGAACTCGGTGTGTATGAACTCGGCGCGTATGAACTCGGCGCGTATGAACTCGGTGCGTATGAACTCTGTGTGTATGAACTCGGCGCGTATGAACTCGGCGCGTATGAACTCTGTGTGTATGAACTCGGCGCGTATGAACTCGGCGCGTATGAACTCGGCGTGTATGAACTCGGTGTGTATGAACTCTGTGTGTATGAACTCGGCGCGTATGAACTCGGCACGTATGAACTCGGTGTGTATGAACTCGGTGTGTATGAACTCACTGCGTATGAACTCGGTGTGTATGAACACGGCGTGTATGAACTCGGTGTGTATGAACTCGGCGTGTATGAACTCGGTGTGTATGAACTCGGCGCGTATGAACTCGGTGTGTATGAACACGGTGCGTATGAACTCGGTGTGTATGAACTCGGCGCGTATGAACTCGGTGTGTATGAACTCGGTGTGTATGAACACGGTGCGTATGAACTCGGTGTGTATGAACTCGGCGTGTATGAACGATGAGGAAAATATGGACGTTTTGTTTATTTTCTTCTCATATAATGTCAGTTTTGCTCTGAAGTTAAAGTGCTATATCTGATAATCTTGTGTGCATAGTCTGTGTGTGTGTGTGTGTGTGTGTGTGTGTGTGTATACGATAAGACGCTGTCCCTCTGTCCCTCTTTTATGTAGGTTAACTGCACTGATACCTTCCTCTCAGCCGTCTATCACTTCTCCACTTGTCACATTGAGAGTATGTTGTTCTCAGGAATGTCTGCCCTAATTAAAAAAGTTGCCCCGTTTCTTTTTTTTCTTTTTTTTTATCATAATAATCTCCTGATTAGGTCCCAACGTAAGCACTACTGTAAATCAACCCAAAGGCCATTTCTCTCCCCCCCCCCCCCCCGTTTTGTACGTTGGAGGACGTGCCGCTCCACCAGGTCACATTTTGGTTTTCAATTAACGTGCTTTTATTAAAGTATAATTGTCCTAATGATATGCTCTCCATTTCTTTAGGGACTAAGCCTTTTAATTTAATTTTCCAAAAGCCGTTGAACTCCAAGGCCTTGTGGTGCCGAGAAATGAATTTTACATTATTTTATTTCCTGAAGAGAAAATCTAAAAAAGAATAACAAAAACAGTAGAAATAAGAAAAGCAGGTATGTGATGTGTGAGTTTTATTTGAGATGGTGACCTTATACAGTGTCTGACCCTCAGCATGTATTAGAACAGAAACAGACAAGTGTGTGTGAAGCGCAGTGTTTTTATTGCAGAAAAAGTTCACTATAAAGGAGCTTGACCGTTTAGGTCTTTATACTCGTGTAGCGGTATTTCGTAATCGATACGGAGCTTAACAGGTAAGCAGTGTGGAGACGATAACACTGGGGTAATGTGTTCATATCGTCGTGATCTGGTAAGAACTCTAGCAGCTGCGTTCTGGACTAACTGCAGCTTATTTATCGAGGACGCAGGACAATCCCCTAGCACTGCATTACAATAATCCAGTCTTGAGGTCATGAACATGAGCTGGTTTTCTGCATCAGAAACAGATAACATTACGTAGCTTGGCAATATTTCTAAGGTGGAAGACGGCTGATTTTGGAAATATAATTTTCATATGACGGGTTGCTGTATAACATAACACCCGGGTCTTTAACTGTAGAGGACGAAGGATGCGTACATCCTTCTAAGTGCAGAGTGTATTCTAAGAGCTTCTGTGTGCAGATTTTTGGTCCAATTAGCAATATCTCTGTTTTATCAAACTTTAGTAAAAGATAATTACCGGTCGTCCGGGCTTTAATGTCTTTAACACGTTCTGTTAACGTGGAAAATTTTACAAATTTCATCTGGTCTTGTAGAAATATATATAGCTGAGTATAAATCAGCGTAACAGTGGAAATTAATCCCGTGTTTTCTGATAATATTTCCAAGGGGCATCATGTATAAAGAAAACAGCAGGGGGCCTAACACCGAGCCTTGAGGCACACCATACTTTACTGCCGTTACGTTAGAAAGTTCATCATTTAAACAACCAAATTGGTAGCAGTCAGACAGGTAGGAGCTAAACCATTTTAATACCTGTCCCTGACTACCAATGTGGTTTTGTAATCTATCTAAGAGGATGTCATGATCCGTGGTGTCGAACGCAGCACTAAGATCACGTAGGACAAGCAGTGAAATGCAGCCTTGGTCAGATGCTAGAAGTAAGTCATTTGTAATTTTGACGAGTGCAGAGTGTCTGTGCTGTGATGGGGCCTGAAACCTGATGGAAATTCTTCACAGATAGCATTATTCTTCAAAGATTTGTATAACTGAGTAGAATAGAATCATCTATGTACTGCTACTGTAAAGAACCCACAAATGGTTCTTCACAGCAGTGCCACAAGGAACCATGTTATCATAAGTTCTCTAAAAATAGTGAGTCAGTCTCACAAAGAACCTTATAGGGTTGAATTTGACCTGTTAAGGGCTGATATCTTGAAGAACCAATACAGTGCTCTGAAGAACCGAATCATAAAGAACCGCTTAAATCTCTCGAAAAACCCAAAAAACATATATAGCACAACTTAAGAACCCTATAAATTTAAAAATGGTTCTTGACAAGAAGAACGATCTTCACAGAACCCATGGTGCTGTAAAGAACCATTGAAGAACCTTCATTTTTAAGAATGAACTGCACCTTTAATGGATTTAAAATAGCAATGAATGACTTCTAAAGACGGTTTTATGTCTCATTAACCTTGCTTCCCATCCGTGTAAATGTTTAAAGTCATGCAGGATTTGTTCTGTTTCAGATCATGTGCACTTTCCAAGTCCTGGTTGTAGGACACAGTTGGACTGTCGAGACCTTTCTGGAAGTTCAGCGTCCCGCTGCTCTGTCTACATCTGAACAACAAAAGGTGGAAGAAGAGGGCCTCATCAACACCTCGAGCGGCGCCATAATTAACCGACTCCTGAGGTGGATGATAACAGGCTCATGATCTCTGCAGGTAAACCAGAGGAGCGGCGCTATGCGCTCGGCTCCGCTTTCATGCTGCGTGTTATGAGCGCAGCTTCCTCTCAGGAGGCCATCTTGGCTCGGAAAGTTGGCGCAGCTCCCAGAAATCTCAGCGTGAAAGGTTAACCGTGGGGGTGTCTGAATCTGAAATTGAGCGCTACCCGCTGCAGAGTAATTCACAGATCACACCATTCTCCTTCTATGTGTGTGTGTGTGTGTGTGTGTATGTGTGTGTGTGTGTGTGAAAGTTTTCAGACATGGCTAGTTGGTTTTATGATCTGTAACTTTGACCTTTAGATGACCAGCTTCCTGCGATTTGTCAGAATTTACCTTATCGACTGCAGGATTGATGTGATGCATGAACATGTATTTTAACGCATACTGATAAGTCTGGGAAGTATAAATAAACTGATCACATTTTGTTGAAAATTTATCATCCCTTTCCACCATCGCTTCAGAGTTTACGCGTCCTTCCAGTCGGGAAAATCGTAATTACGAGGAATTTCAATTCCACCACAAACTCAGGAACTCGTACGAACAAGTTTGGGTGAAAAGTCACGGAGGCTGCTAACGTGAACATGACGCCTACAACAGATGGAAAGATTTCCAAGCAAAAATTTCCATGTTGAATTATTATTGTTTAGGATGTTACCATGATCTATATGATGTTCATGATGTATTATTTAAGTATTAATCCACTCGAGCACGCACCACGTCATAATCGCGACTCCCGGACTCGTCCACGCAAACTTCCGTGAAAGACTTGAAGGCAGACTGATTCAGAAGCCACGCCCACTCTGTGTGTCCCGGGATTGAATAATTGGACTGAATCCAGTGTTTAAATCCCAAACAAAATTAATGAAGCCTGTGTAGGGGACTGTGAAAGACAGAACGCTCACGGGAGACGCTTGTACGGTTAATTACTTTAAAACGATGGTGTTTTTGCTCCTAATGAAAAATCAGTGCCGCAACCAGTCAGTGAGTTTATTTATAAACGCAGAGAAAGCTCTGATTCATCATTACATTCATTAATAGTAAATAATACTTATCTTTAGGAGGCCGGCACTGACACTGGAGACTCCTTCTCCGTTATAAATGTTAAATAAACGTCTCCACACACACAGAAATGAAACATTTTTAACCTGTTTACGTCGAGCGTCAGCGAACGAGCAGTGAATGAGCTGTTACTATGGAAACGGTAACGTATTAGTATAACATAGAGCATTCATAATTCATAAACCTGTTATTTGAATTGCAACTGTGAATTACATTCATTACTATTTAAACCCTTGTGCATATTAAAACCCACCGTACTAACGTGACGTGTAATAAACCTGACATTTAACTCCTGTTTTATCTGTGCAGATGGAAATTAGAGCGGTCCATAAGTCTAATCCTCGTACTGGCATTGAAGTTGTGTTTATACTTTAGACGTCTGTGCGGTGTTTAATCCGTTCGTTCGGTCTGATCTGTAGCTAGAGATGACAGGAACGGAGATAATCGTTTGACGTCAGTGTAGCAGGTCACGTGATTGGGTAATGCCATGTCGTACTTGGCGTCATGCTGAACAGGACATATTTGATGTGTTTGTCCTGATATTAGCCGTGCTAACACACAGCAGGCGGGAGGTTGTGAGGTCAAATCCCAGCGCTGCCAAAGAGTAACACGAGCAAGAAGAAATGAGTTTTGACGGGTTCTTTAAGGGTTCGTTGGATAATTAAGAGTTCTTAGCTTCCATTTGAAGCCTTTCTGATAGAACACTCTGTTGTAGGGTCTGTAAAGTGTTTCTCCAGAATGATA
>NC_071274.1:893925-1033925 GCF_023375685.1 Ictalurus furcatus
CAACAAAAACCCCGCTGTGTCCAGAGCCTGTTGGAGGAGCTAAAGGGTCAAAGGTCAGAAACAAACCTTAGCTGCATGAGCATTAGTATTAGCATCAGACTGCTTTAGCTATTGCATAAATTCATCAATGTTTCATGGTGTAGTTAAGAATTCAATCCAAAAAAAGAAATAAAAAAAATAGGAATGTTGAATCACGAGTTGATCAAATCAATTACAGTGTTTTAGTTGAAAATGTAAAAGGCAGAAAATTGTTAATCAAGCTGTGTGCTAATATCTGAGTTTTATTGCTGCGGATGTTTAAGAGGTGTAATTGAAAAATTAATAGGCTGATTTCTGTGGGGAAATAGTGCCTGATAAAGCGTTAATGACATTACAATTAGCAGGAGGGACCACGGTTTTGTCTTTGTGTTGATCCTGATCATCGCTAAGACAAAAAAACGAGACCGGATGAAATATAATCCACATTTTTGAACTATTTTAACTCGTCAGGAAAGCAGTCTGAATCATTTTATTCCTCTTTCAGATTTGTCAGATCAGATTTTCAACTGTCGTAAGTTAAAACCTTCCGAAGTCAGCAGAAATCAATCCGATCTCTAACTTTATCAATAAAAACATCATCTTCATCAGCCCAAAGTCATCGGAAATCTCTCAAAATAGCAAGTGTTTCGAGTGTTTGGTAAATTTATCTACATCTTATAATCTGCTTTCAGATGAAAAACTCCTACAGCTCCGTCAGAGCCACATCCGTACTATAGGAACGCAGCTACTGTAATACGAGGCTAACGCTGCTAACAAATAAAGGAGTTAGCTACATCTGCGAAACAAGTTAGTTCCTCTTGTTATGTTACTGAGAAACCGCAAAGAAGTGAAGACGTCAGGAAACTGTTCCAAAGCGCTGGCACTGGAGACTCCTTACGTAAACGTTATATAAGCATCTTATGGAAAACATCATCATTTATTTTATTATTTTATTTTTTTTTTTACAAATCTAGTTTTAATCCTTTACTATAGCGCGCGTTAATTATTCATAAACCTGTGAGTTGAACTATGAACTGTCAGAGCTGCTTTTCTAGAAAACTAATCAACACCTTCTGACCAATCACAATCCGGAATTCAACAGCGCTGTTATTTCGTCATCCTAATGCTGTAAAGTCCTGTATAAAAAGCAAAGCTGAATTGTTTTAAACAATTTGTGAGGTTAAGATGGTTTTTTATACGAAGGTCTTGTCGGCTCCATCCGCTCGGCAGAACAATAAAGAGCAGAGAGTAAAATGTCAGGCGCTTTTCATCATTTCATAAAATCCAGTGAACAAATGAAACCTTTCCGCTTGACAGAACGTTTCCCTGGTTACGGACGGTGGGGTTTTTTCCCCTCTCTTTACTCTTTATATATAAAACACCTCACTTGTGGGATTTGATGGACACACAAGTCTAAGTTGATATTTGACAGATTAAATCAGCGCTATATTAAAGCTCTGAATATAATCAAAAATAGCATCTGGCTGTGCATAAGACTGAATCTAAAGTACACACACACACACACACACACACACACACACACACACGTCCAAAAACTAGTTTTAATTAATCTTTTGAAATGCAATTTTGTTAAAGTATATTTATCAATCATTCATCCAGAGCAGGGTGTTCTTACTGGTTCACTGTGTACAGTGTGTGTGTGTGTGTGTGTGTGTGTGTGTGTGTGTGTGTGTGTTCTTTAAGACGCTACCTCATACATTATTCATGTCTGCATCCCACCAGCACATTTCTTACCTGACAGTTCATGATCCAATTAGGCCTGAAAATGACTCTGTTTGTACAGTGTGTGTGTGTGTGTGTGTGTGTGTGTCTGTGTGAAGATAACACTCATGTAAAGCAGTGCTTCAGATCTTTAAAGCTTTGAATGCTGAGGGTTGGATGTGTGCTGAGATGAATGGATGTGGATACAGAAAATAAGCTGCTGCTATCAGTACACACACACACACACACACGCACGCACACACTCACATGCACACACTCACACACTCTACTGCACATCTTAATATGCCTGTGTGTGATGTACAGACATTTCTTTTTGAGCTGAAGTGATTTCACCCTCTGTGGGATTTTGAATGGAACAGAATCGGTGTCACAGTGTAGTGTGTGTGTGTGTGTGTGTGTATATATATATATATATATATATATATATATATATATATATGCATATATACACACCTCCTTCACTGTAACTAACAGGTACAGAAGTCACACCTTCTTTACTAGGACTGTCATGTACAAAGGCCACGCCTCCTTTACTATAACTGACAGGCTGAGAGGCCACGCCCTCTTCACTACAACTGACAGGTACAGACCATGCCTCCTTCATTGTAACTTATACACAGGCCACACCTCCCTCACAAGGACTGACATGCACATAGGCCATGCCTCCTTCACTGAGATAGCTACAGAGGCCATGCCTTTCACTCTGTGACTTGCCCTTAGGCCACACCTCCATCACCAGGACCAGCATGCACACAGGCCACACCTCCTTCACTGAGACGGCCACACCTCCTTTACCAGGACTGACATGCACATAGGCCACACCTCCTTCACTGATAGTGACATGCTCAAAGTCCACACCTCCTTCAGTGAGACTGACTTTCACAGAAGCCACGCCTCCTTCACTAATATAACTCATACAGAGGCCATGCTTCCTTCATTGTATGACAAGTACAGAGGCCACACCTCCTTTACTATAACTGGCATAAAAACCACACCTCCTTCACTGAGACTGACAGTCACAAAGTCCACGCCTTTGTTTCCAGCCGAATTTAACGATAAAGGGAGCTGAGCCCGGCAGTTTTTTTGGCCGTCAGACGTAAACTTTAATTTGAGCTCAAGGTCTGCGCTATTATACCTGACTGAGAGAAGCTCTGAGTGAGAAATGAAGAAAACTGAAAAGCTTTTTCCCTGTTAGTAAAGCAGCTCTGTCCTGTACGCATTCTCTGATCACACTCTTAACACACCTGAAGTCAAAATATCCCACGCTCACTTTAATCAAAATATCTGCACCTACATTATCACCTTATTCCCATGTACATTTATTGATCAAATCTGATTTGCACAGAGACCTCAGCGACAGTGTTAGTGTTACAGTAGAAACCAAAACACAATCGTACTATTTATAACACAACGTTGATTAATCCTCTATAACAGCAGCTCTGATAGCAGCGCAGGTTTATATTAATGCGTTCATTCTAATTCCTTATCGTTTCTATAGTAACGACTCAGTCACGGGGACGTGTCCTCTGGACGCTCCACGTAAATGGCTTAAAAAAATGGTTGCTCTGATGAAGGTTTCTATAAGGAGATGTTTATGTAACGTGTACGGAAGGAGTCTTCAGCGTCAGAGGTAAAGCTGTAACTTCTCCGACATCTTCAGGACGGAGGAGTTTATATAACGTAAGTGAGAACAGGGAAGAGGAATTAAACACGTGCTGTTATTAGATAAATAATCGACTTCAGGATGGTAACAGTACCTCATCACACCGCTGTTATATACTTAGCTTGCCATTAAAACGAAGAAACATGCCAGTTTGTATACGATATGAACATTTAACCTTCATCTGCACATGAATCTCCAGGAATGTTGTTCAAATCCGAACTTCACGATGATTTTAACAACATAAAGTGGAAAAGTAACTCCAATTAGTTTGTCCTTGAGGTTTTCAGCTTGTCAGATTAATCCCAGCGTTTTCAACAGCGTAATATATCTGTCTGTAAAATAACTATTCACAGTGAAGGCCGTGAAGATCGCTCATAAGCCAGACAGAATAATAAATCAAATGCGTGCTGTTCGGAGTTATACTTTCAGCTCATATCATATACGTTTCATTCATGACTTTATTATTTGGCTCGGTTTTGGTTCGTATCCTTCAAGATATGAGGCGTAAACAATCAGAGCAACATCTGTGAAGCTTAGCAATGATTCATACAAAACAGTAAACACTTCAAAAATTCTCAGGTTCTCCAAAATCCTCTCGCTTTTGTCCTGCTGCATTGTGGGAACTCTACAGAGGATCATGCTTTCGGAGGAATCCTTTTTTCTCAGCTATAAAGTTTATGACGGACGATTTTCATCGCAGTAATCTTGTCGCGGACAGAAATCACAAATCGTGAAACAGGACGGGAGAAAAAACTCTGATCCCAGAATGCTTTAGGCTGTTTTCGTGTACTTTTGATCAATAAAAAAGCAGCACACCACAGGAAGTGCACACTTTAGCCATCAACTAATTAACTAGCCTAGCTTGCTATCTAGATTAGATTTATCATCAGCAGTAAACATGACAAAGATTTCTTAGCTAAATTGCTATTTAAGTTGAGAGACCATACAGAGTGTTAGCATGAAATCATGCTAGCTGAAGGCTGAAATCATCACACGTTAGCCTCACACTGTAATTTCCTTATTTAATCTGTACATGAAAATAAGAAAGTAATTATTTAAAAATTGTTAATCTATATTAGGCTTTACTGAGAGAAAATGCTTGAGGCAAGTGTGAGATAATTCAACATTTAGTTAGCATAAAAACAGATCATCTACAGTGCATGCTAATTCTTGTTTGCTTGCTTGCTTGTTTCCATTAGTTAGCATTAGCTGCTGAAGAGTTTCCTCAAGGCGATGTTGTAGCTCTGCGTTGTGTAAATGAGCTATTATAAGTAATCCTTTATGTACATGTGATGATTCGAGTTAGCATGATGCTAAATTGTGATCATTCATCAGCGCTGCTTGTTGAAGAGGTTCCTGAAGGCGCTGTTGTAGTTCTTGTTAAAGGCCGTGTAGATGAGCGGGTTAAAGAACGAGTTGGAGTAGCCGAGCCAGAGGAAGACGCTCTTCCAGGTGGGTGGTACGTGCCACGAGAAGAGCGGCGTGATCAGCTCGGTCAGGAAGAAGGGGATCCAGCAGAGGACGAAAACGCCGATCAGGATTCCGACCATCAGTGCAGCACGACGCTCCTTCTGCTCCCGCCATGTCTCGCCGTCTGTCTGGAACGTTACGGTGGCGTGACGGACCGTAAACGTTGTCTGAGGACGCTGCCGAGTCGCTTCTTTCGCCTGTAATCCAACGTATGAAAACAACAACAACATCAACAACATCTCCATAAATAACAAATACACTTTAATAATGAAACTGATCACAAAGCTCGTTGCTACTGTAGCTACTTCCATATGAAAAGAACAATTAGCTAGTGTAAATTTAGTTAGCATTATCTGAATGAATTTCTTTACCTTGTGTGTTTGTTACTTTAACATTTAGCCTAGATTAGCGGTTAATGGTTCCTAGGATAGCAGATAAAGTAAGGTAGCTGGCTGATTTTAATATGAAGTGCATTTCCCATCTCATGAAGCATCTTAAAATAAAGATTATCCACAGGAGAAAAGTGTTTCGTAAGAAAACCACAAACTGTATTATCCGTCAGATTTTTTTTTTGGTGATATTTTAAACTCATATTTGTATCACGCTTTAAGACTTGTGAATTGGTGGAGAACCTGGAGGTCCTTGGAGAAAACAAAAAAAAAACACCTTTTAGCCTTTGCAACCTTTCATTTCTCTCGAGAACTGAGTATCTGACATTTCACATGTTCAGGAAGGAACAGACCTGACGCTGTTTGACTTAACGGGGTCCTTTGAGACGACATGGCCTATTAACAGCATGCAACGATCCACTGAAGCGATTTCTAATGAGGACGCAATACTAGGAATGTTCCCTGAAATTATAACCTGTTTGCATCATATAATACGAGTTCAATAAAAACGTTCTAATGAAGATTTTACATCCTTCTTCCAGGAGTAGTATGTCTAGCGATTGTAATTTAAATGCAAGGAAATTTTCCGCTGCTCAGTGCAACTGATTAAGATCCTCAGAGAAATGTCTACAGCAAAACTCCAGTTTCATTTCCCCTTCATAAATGGACTGGTGACTCTAAATTGCCCCTAGGTATAAATGAGTATGTGAATGTGTGATTAAGGTGCCCTGTGATGGACTGGCGTCCCACCAGTGGTGTATTCCCACCTCACACCCTGTGTTCCTGGGATAACCTACGCATCCACCACCATTCCGACCAGGATAACGCGCCTATTGAAGATGAATGAATGAACGAATGTTGGGAATAATTCAGGACACTTTCATTGGTCAGACTTCATGTTCTTGCTTGTTTTTCAAACATTTCAAGGAAAGAGAAAGTACCTCGACAGCCTCCGGAGCTGGAGTAACAATGTTGTTCTTCTTGGATCCGATGCGAAATTTGGCTGCTTTGTAGATCTTCCAGTAGACGAACAGTACGACGCAGAGCGGCAAATAAAAAGCGCCAAAGGTGGAGAAGACGGTGTAGGATGGTTCCTGGCTCACCTGGCACTCCATCATTTCCTCCGAGTATGTCTCTCCCCATCCGAACTGCGGCGAGAAGGAGATGATCGAGGAGAGCATCCATGTAAGTCCGATCATCACGTTGGAGATCCTCTTGCGTCGCTTCAGGGTGTACTCGAGGTGCCGTGTGATGGACCAGTAGCGATCGAGCGCGATGGCGGTAACGTTCCAGATGCTGGCCGTGCAGCAGAGCACGTCGAAGGAGATCCACATTTGACAGAGAGCTCGCCCGAGGATCCACCGGCGTTCGTACAGCTCCCGGACGAGGCTCAGGGGCATCACCAGTCCAGCCACCATGACGTCCGAGATGGCCATGGAGGCCACCAGGTTGTGAGGAACACGATGGAAAGTGCGAACCCTTAGGATGGTCACGAGGACCAGCATGTTCCACACGAATGTGGCCAAAACCAGCATGGCCAACAAGGTGAAGGTCAGGACACTGAACACTGTCATGGGTCTGTGCAGGTTTCCATGAAGCGAGCTGTGATTGGACAGTGTGGAGAAGCTGTAGTTAGACATCCTCGGGACGTGTTTCCAAAGCTCACTTAAGACAGAATTCCTCACAACTGCAACAGGCAAAGCAAAAGCAAGTTAGTTCGACGAAAAGCTACGGACAACGGGATCCACTTAGGGGTGAAGGATCTAGAGATGAGAATTATGAGAAATTTAGTGCGAATAACAGCGAGAAACCTCGTCTCAGCATGGAGTTTACAGATACCAGGATCCTTGCTGAGAGTGTGCGAGCGTAAGTCTTTCCTAAGCTTTCGTCTCATCTGCTCACTCCGCATTTGCATTTTGATGCACAACCTGCTGGGAAAAAAGTGAGCTTCTGATGATTTATTCATGATTAAAAAGGCTTACATTTATATTTTAGGCTCAGGTCTTTCAAAATGACTCATGAACAACGTGGAAAGTTTCACCTTGCTGTAACGGCTGCTAACGGGACGCAGTGGAACCTCAGCGTTTGAGGTCCTGCGCTCCTGATTCGCACCTTACTCAGGAGTCAAACCGCTGTCGATTAATCAAACGTGCTCATTAGACTATTAGGCCACGCCCATTATCTCAGTTGACAGGTTAGTTTGATCAGCGGGTTCTCCTTTTCTCTCTCAAAATGCTTCACTATATGTATTGTATTTCTTACATTCATTTTCATATCCATTTATGGTGTCATGGTGGTGCACCGGGTTCGAGTGGGTTCTCTGGTTTCCTCCCACCTCATAAAAACATGAGTGGACTGGTGATGCTAAATTGCACCCTAGGTGTAACTAGATATGCTTTATCCATGGTTTATTCTCACCTCACTCCCAGCATCCCAGGATACTTGTGTATCATCATGAAAAAAAGATTCTCTGATGTTCTTGGATTGGATTCTGCCTCGCTTGTTTTGCATCATGTTTGGGTAATTGGCAGTTCTGAGGAAGCCACTCTAAGTAGTTAAGGAAGTAATTAAACTACAGACACCATAGACTGTAAAATATGATGATAATGATATGAGGCTGATACGTGCTTCACTAGATATTCATCTAATGGACTCAGCACATGATTAGTTTACTAAAATGAAAAGTAAGTTTTTTTAAGCTCGGATGCATGGATGGAAAGATAAATCAACCAATTCAGTAATCAAAATGCACAAGATATTGCTCCATATCTGCAGACTGATATTCGTTAGTCACCAAAACAGAGGATTTAGTTCATAAATATAGTGTACGCCAAGGGTGACGGCAGGAAATGACTTCCTGTGATACTCCTAATGAAGCTCTCTACTTTTTTTCTTCTTTTTTTTTTAGACTTTGCAGACTATAACAAGAGGCTCTAATCAAACAGTGATTAAACCTCATTAAAAACTGGAACAATCACTTTAAGTCCAAACATTACTAAACAAGGAGCTTAGAAACGCTTGACGTTGCTTAGTTACTTAAACCCCAGGAGAAATTCCTGAAACCATGCCAAATGGGTTTGGCCTCTGGCTCTGAGTAACTGAACACCAAGCACAGCGTATATATATATATATACACTCACTGAGCACTTTATTGGGAGCTCTATACCAATGCTGGAAAGGACCTCCCTTTGCTCTCAAAACAGCCTCAATTCTTGGTGGCATGGATTCCACAAGATATTGGAAACTCTTGGAAAGACGACTCTAGCTTTGTGACATGGTGCATTATCGTGCTGGAAGTAGCCGTTAGAAGATGGTAAAATGTGGCCATGAAGGGATGCACACGGTCAGCAACAATACTCATATAGACTGTGGCATATAAGTGATGATTGTTTGGTATTAACAGGCCCAAAGTGTGCCAGGAAGACATTCCCCACACCATTACACTACCTCCACCAGCTTGGATTGCTGACACAATCCAGGTTGGGTCCATGGGTTAAAGCTGTTGGTGCCAAATTCTGATCTTACCATCTGTGTGCCTCAGCAGAAATCGAGATTCATCAGACCAGGTGACGTTTTTCCAGTCTTCACCTATCCAGTTTTGGTGAGACTCAGCTTTCTGTTCTGTCAGACGTGGAACCCGATGTGGTCTGTTGCTTTTTGTAGCCCATCTACCTCAAGGATCAATGTGATGTGCATTCTGAGATGCTTTTCTGTTCACCACAATTGTACAGAGCGGATATCTGAGTTACGGTAGCCATTCTGTCAGCTCCAAACAGTCTGGAGTCCGCAGAACCGCCCCTCACTGGATGTAGGAGAAATCCTCATATAAAACATATCTGAAATGTGTGTGTATATCACATTTGCTATAGATTACTTTGCAAAACTCACACATGTATTACTTACTGTCTCTGAAATATTGAAATTATATTAGCGAAGAATTATGTAAAATATAATACAACAAAAGTCTATTCATTTCTATATTCAATGCAAAATACGCCTCTTTCTTTACACACGTCCCTGAAGCACTATGGCGTTCAAACTCCTCCACGCATGAAGAGAAACAAATGTTTTCCTCTTTGTGGAATAATTTAGATGATAGATTTGTCTGAATCAACAGTCAGTGTTCCTCTGCCTCTCTGAGTGCAGACTTTGGAAAATCATATTCGTATTCGTGTGTAGGCGACTTCAACCCACACTGATGCCACCTTCAACCCTTCATCAGTCTTAAATAGCTGAAGTCTCATCGAATCATTGCTTTAATGACCGGATTGGAGATAGATCTGAAACGGAAGATCTCCTAATCATAGTGACTCGTAATAATGATGTTTTTTCTCGTAGTAGTAACGATATGTTTTTCTAATAGTAATAATAATAATAATATGTTTTTCTTGTAGTAGTAACAATATGTTATTCTCATAATAATATGTTTTTCTCCTAATAACGCTGGTTTTCACGTTGTAGCAACAAAATGTTTTTTCTCATAATAATGATGTTTTTCACGTTGTAGCAACAAAATGTTTTCATCGTAATAACGTTGTAGTAATGATACACATTCCTCGTAATAACTATATGCTTTTCTCATAATAAAAACGATGTTACTACATGTAATAACGTAGTAACGATGTATCTTACCTCATAGTAACTCTTTGTAACTCTTAGTAATATTTTTGGTAATAGCAAGATGTTTATTTGTAACAACAATAACAATTAATATAATAATTAGATGCTTTTCTCATAACAAGATGCTTTCTAATAGTAACAATATGCTAATCTCCTAACATCACAATGGTTTCTCATAATAACAAGATGTAATACCCCCTTCAAATTACACCCCCACCCCCCCAAAATTAACCCCCCACCCGTCCGTCCGTCAGTCCTGGCTACAGTGCGCAGTCTGGAAATAATGCACTCGGTGTACACTGCAGAATTCAGTCTCAGCTCGTAATCAATGAGGATATTCTTTAAGAGAAACTGGTGTTATGTGGTTAATAAGGATATTTAATGACATGCATTATTAAAACTTCTAAACAACAATCAGGACTCAGGATAAAGCCCGGTACGCACCTCAGAGAGACTCGGTTCATTTCCTAATTAAAGAGAGCAAACAGGTGAAGTTCATTACACGGGAAGGGAACCGCTCTCGCGCTCTGCACGCGCGCTCAGGTATAACAGAGATCCCGGGCGCGCGACGCACCTTCTCCTTTCCAGGAAGGAAAATGAAAGAGGGGGGAAAAAAGCCTGTTACAGCCTATTACTGGCGCTTTTTTTCTTTTTCTTCAGCCAGATCTCAGCAACGAGAGAAACCCGGAGACTGAGGGAGAAGCGCGCGCCACCAACACCGACACGCACGCGCGCACTCACCGATTTAAAGGCACGCGCGCTGCAACCGGTTATTATTACCGAGCAGCTTCAGCATCCTGAGTCACAGGTACGGGTTTACCTACACACGACTTCTGCTCTCTGTCCTGAGAAAACAAACAGCAAAAACATGCAAAGTGTTGAATTATAAACACCATATAGCATACGGTATTGAACCATCACGTGCAGTATTCATGATCACGTGTTTATCACGTGCAGTATTACTTACCTTACGATGATTAACTATATGCTAACACATACCGTGCTCAGTGTTGTAATAACACCTTACCTTATTGAATTAACACTAAAAGTATTTAAGCATCCTAATGCTGCTCTGTGACACACCTCATAATATAAAGCAACTCAGTGTTCAATTAACACCTAAAGTATTTCATTAACACCGAGTGGAGTCACACGCGCAGCTTCCGGGCACACATTCCTCATTTATTTTTGTTGAAATGTTGATTAATTATCAGAATTTTTTTTTTCATGTCAGACCTGTTGTATGAAGCAGCAGGACATTTTGTAGCATGTGTGTGGGCTACAGATGAGTGCCTTCTGAGTCAGCAGGACACCCTGGTGAAGGACGATAATTGCTGACCCAAGGTCACGTCCTCTTTTCTCACTCAACATTTCAAGATTTAAATAGCCCGGATCTCATTAGCTCTTCCTAGCAGAGAGAAACGAGGCGATCGCTCGGTGTTGATTAGGGGGGCCAGTGATGCCTCAAATAAGCCACACTTAGCAATGGGGAATGACTCATTTTTCACAATTATTAGAGGGTGAGTTATCGCCAGAATGTGGAAAAAAACAAGATGAAAACTATAGACTAAACCCGGTATGACTAATGCTGATGTCACTTGCTTTTCACTCAATTCATACAATCAGAACGTATAGAAAAGATATCTGCACTGCTAAATGACATCTTTAGACTTCAGAGTGAAGCGTTCACTCACTTGGTCAATAATTTGATGTCAAACAGCCCTATATATAGAACATAATGCACTCTATCGAAGCCGTCGCTCTATATAATAGACTCGCACAGTAATTTTTTTTTTTTTCCATTTTTAAAGCTTTTCTTTTAAGGATTTGACAGTATTTTTTGCAGGTTCTTCTCTTTCTTATATTAAAAACAGAAAATGTTTTTAATATAAGAAAAATCCAAAAGAGCTACTGTTGGATTTGAAAAAACAAACAAACAAACAAACAAACAACAAGAACACTGTGGCCTGTAATTTCTTATCATTTCATGGTGTCTGTGAGATATCCAATGCTGTCAAAGGTGTTAAAAATGTGTTCTAGCACTTCAGAACAATCAGTTATTCCATAGAGTAATGCTTGATTGATTGACACCACAGTACTGGTGAATTCTTGTCTGCGTGTAATCGTTAGGAAATCACTGTGGTGTAAGAGGAATAAAATACTCGGGGACGTGCTGTTATAGGAAAATAATCAACTTCAGAATGGTAAATGGTCTGCACTTATGGTACATTCATGAGTACATTACATTCATGAGTTCACTCTTCCACTCCTAGTGTGATAATGTGAGGTAGACACAGGTGTTACTGTGACCTCTTGACATCCTTCATTCACTAGGCTCTGATCCTGCGGGTGACGCAGCCCACGTCTTCAAGCAGTCATCTGTTTGCACATATAGCACGACAAATAAATAACTTCACTTGAAGCTTTCGTAAAATTACAAATGAAACACCTAAAACTGTATACGGTACCATAACGAAGACGAACTCTATGTTCATATGTGAAATTCTGGAGGCAACGTCGGACGGCGTGGCGTGGGGACGTAATGACGTGTGCCGTTAATCGATCTATGTTCTGTAACGTGTAAGGAATATTCTAAAAGTGACTCCTGTAAACACCTTGATCAGAATATTATATGTCTTATTCAGAATAAGGTCAATAATTGGATTACTGCGGTCCATGTAAACGTAGTCAATGATCCAGAACTGGAGATGCTCAAAACGACATTTTTCTTGGGGCTGCAATGCTTTCCAAATGCTTGGATGATTCATTTCAGGATCATATCGATCAGCACATGCGATGTGTAGTGTGTTATATACCTCCAAGGCTTCTTCTCCCATTGTGTGAAGCAGAACATTCTCATCTTCATTCATGTGGTGCACCTCTGTGTATGCGTGTGTATATATATATACTTTTATTTTATACATCTTCTGATACCATGTTGTACTTTGGGTTCGTGTGGTGAGAATAATGAACACGAGAGAGAGAGAGAGAGAGAGAGAGAGAGAGAGAGCTGTGTCTGAGTACAACATAATGAAGCTTTACTTCCCATAAGCACACATTCACATACACCTTCAGCAGGTCAAGAACACGCCCCCAATCACGTGACGTCTACTAGTATACACACATATACTGCAGCTACAAATGCATTTCAGTCTTTACTTTCCTTCTTCCAACTTTCATATTCTCAAATAACATCTAATTTTCACAGGGAAAAAAGACGCCATTTGTACTTCTTCCTTTTTTCAAGTATTTACAGCCATTCACACCTTCATATTTGGCGCCTTAACTAGTCAGCGCGCGCGCGAATCGGAGGTTTCTCCTCCCACAAATGTTCCATGTTGCGTTTTTTGAGGGGTGCCACAAATTTACAAGATTATTGTTCTCGCCAAAAATGACATACATTTATTTTGTAATTACTACGCATAGTAAGGACCAATTACGTATAGATAAACTACATATAAATGACACAAATGTAACTTGCGCTTGATGTAATATAAGCACATTAGTGTACTCGTTCCCCCTCTTATTATCCTACGTTTATATCGTCCTCCCGTCGAATCCTCTTTGGCGCTCTAGATAAATTTTTCACCCATCCGTATTCCGACAGATCCCACCTCCTGTAATCGGATTGACTAGTAAATAATAAAACAATTGACGTACAGGTGTATTAGCCAATCCTGGAACGGGTTTTTTGTAGCCAAGTACCCAATCCTATCCAAGACCTCGGAATACGGATAGGAAAACAAATGATGCGGCCAGGCAGTCACCTCTCTTCAGTCGCAAAGCTGTTCAGGAGACCCAATAATGTTTCTGCTATTATCGCTATAAGTTAATTCAAAAGTTTTCTGCTATTTATTAAAAAAATAATAATGTTGGAAGAAGATTTGAAAGTCCCTGACGAGCTTTTTAAGGACGTGAAGTTTTATGTCGTCGGGGATATTGACCAAAAGGTGAAGTTTTTTTTTTTCCCTCTTTCTGTCACTGTTAGCATGTTAGCATGTTTTCAGTGCTAGCTAGTTGTGCTATGAACCAAAACTGACTAGCCTTGTAAAAAAAAAAACAACAAACATACAGGTTTAACATCAGCTTCTATGCACGCGCTAATTTCACTTCAACTCATGAGTGACGTTAATATCGTGAAGTGATGAAGTATGATTTTATGGAAGCTTAGCCAGAATGCTAACGCTAACTAACCAGCCACCTATAATGCAGAGTAAGGCGTGTTAGCTAGCTAGCTAGCTAGCTAGATAGATAGCATGCTAATAAATAAATGGCAGTTGTAGTTAGACGTGTTAATAATTCTTATATTAACAGCAGATATCAGATATTAACATTCTAGAGTGTGTGTTGTTGTTCAGAGCTGTTAGCAGGAAGACTAGCTTGCTAGCTCAGATGTTAACAGCTGAAACTCTGTGCTCAAAGTTGGGCTCTGAAACTAATTTACTTCAAGATTTCAGAATGATTTAAGGGTTGGAAATGTTTTTAAGCCATGAAATAACCCAGTGACTGTGTGTAGACTTAAAGCTAGTTTGAGGCAGAATCAGAATCATTTTTTAACACAATAGTTGTTGTTGAATGAAACTCCAGGTTAATAATGATGTTAAATATATTGTTGAGATTTGAACTGTGTTGTGACAGGTCAGAAAAAGAGATGCACCAATTTAGCGTACGATTCGATTTTTAGAGACGGTACTGATTGTTTTAGAAACCGATATCGACTGTGATTGATCGATTAAGTCCTTAAATCACAAAAATTGTAAAAAAAAAAAAAAAAAAAAAAGTTTGGTTGTTTATCGAGATCTTGCACAGTGTGACTAGGAATAATCTTTAAAAAAAAACAACAACAAGAAAACCCTGATTCGACTGAACTATGTACGATCTGTTGATGTGATTTCAGGTGGTGCAGTTGCTGAAGTCGGGGAAAGGAAAGGAAGTGTCGTACATCGCCCTCGCCACGCACATCATCACAGAGGATGGAGACAACTCGGAGGTCAGCGAGGCACGCGAGGTCTTCTTCTTACCTGTCGTAAAGGTAAAGATCGCGAGGGCATCACAATTATATCGTTATTTAAATACGATAAGTAAATTAGAATCATACCGGAGTGTGATAGTTGATGGTAGCAGAACTGTACTTATGCAAAGGTTTTAATAGAATAGAATATTTATTATTATTAGTTTATTAAAATGTTTGAGTGTGTTTGAGGGTGTTCTAGGTGTAAAACTTATTGAGATGGGTTCATTATTTATTTATTTATTTGTAAAAGTGGTAAGTGTAAACTGTGATGTGGTGGAGGTGTTGAATGTAAACTTTACTGTGACTTATTTAGTATTTTTTCGTGTTTGTTTTGGAAACTTAATAGACTTTATTTTGAGGTGTGTTTTGTGTTGTGTGTTTTTTTTTTTTTTTTTTGGGTGGGGGAGATGTTGTATTAACTTTCCTTTGATGTGTTTTTTCTTTTCTTTTCCTTTTCTCAGCCCACATGGGTGATCCTATCGGTCAGATGTGGAGACCTGCTTCCGTATCCTTCGGAAAAAATTCTGCACGCATGTATAATAAATATATTTTAATATAAATTTGTACCTGATGTAAACAGTCCTGTGCCGCTGTGATGTTTTCGGATTACAGTAAGAGCCGTTAGTATGTTTGATGTCTCTGAATAGCGTAATCGATTTTCAGCGCATGTGCAGCTCATTTTAATAATAGTAATAATGATAAAACTTTATTTTCTATAGCGCCTTTAAAAGTTGCATCTCAAAGTGCTTTACAATAGAAGAAAATAAATATACAGTGAAATATAAAGGAAGAGAAACCATGCAATAAGAACAAGTAAAAAAAAAAAAAACAATATAAAAATCATAATCACAGAAAAGCAATACTAAAAAAAAAAAGTGTGTTTTCAGAGCAGATTTAAAAATACTCAAAGATTCAGCATGCCTAATGTCAGGAGAAGAGTCCCGTAGTTTTGGAGCAAAAGAGGAGAAGGTCCTGTCATTTATTGTTGCCTTGACGAGCCGTTAATCAGCGTTACAGGCTTTTCTCCCGAGTCGGGCCAGCTGTTCTTTGGTGTGCGGGCGTGTCTACCTCACGTAAGATTTTTTTACCCTCTTTTCCAGTCGTTAAAACCATGTCCCAGTCTTTCTACATTCTTCCTGCTGTTTTTTATTTTCAGCCTGTTTTCTATCTCTGTGTCTCTCGCGTGCAGCTGACGGAGGATCTCAGCACCCTGTGGGCCTTTATTACATTTTACGGAGGAGACTGTCAGCTGAATTTCAACAAGAAGTGTACACATCTGGTGGTTCCTGAGCCCAAGGGGGTAAATAACCGTCTGCCTTTTTTTCTTCTCCTCCTTTCTCCCCTCCAGAGTTTATAACCAGCATCTTTGGTTTGCATTTAGATTTGACTCGTCCTTGTGAAAACTGAACGCAGCTCCTTGTCTCGCTGTTTTACGGCTGGAGAGTGTTTAGACTGCGTTTAAACGGTGTCGTTGGGTTGTGTTTAACAGCCAGACGTCTACATCTCAGTGTGTGTGTGTAGCTTTTACACTAATCCTGGTGCAGTTACTTGTTTTAAAGCTGGGTTTATTGGCCTGCGTTTGGTGTTACAGCTCTTTAGGGCCGGATCGGAGGACGAGTGTGTTTTATAGCCCTCACCCTGATACCTGATCTAAACATTTATCCGCTCTGTGATGCAAAATCTAACCCAAAACCCTGGGGTCTCGATTTTGTTATATAGTTATATAATTATCAGTATTTTCTGTTGACTGTTCTGCAGTAAAACGCAGCTCGTTATTTATGCTGTGAGAGAAGTCACACTTAAATACGTGCATACTTTATTTATTTAAGGATTAAATAAATACCAACCTGTTCATCCGGTTGGTACTTTTGGCTCAGTTGCTGTTTGGTTTGGATTCTTTTCTCACGGAACATTTTGTTAAAACGAACCGAAAAGTGGAAAAACATTGACAGGAGTGCGTACGGCTGAAAACGCTGAAAATAAAAGAAATAAATGGCAGAAGAAAGTTTGTTTGCTTCCAGTGCAGGATAATTTTGCAGGTGAATTTTAACCTTAAGCTTAAAACCAATAAACCGGTCTCTCCATCATAAAACGAAGAACTGGTCATTATTAAGCGGCTCGTTAACGGTGTAATAGATGAGTTTTTTTATGTACAAAATATGCAGAACTTAATATAAAATAACGGTTTAAGTCGTAACCTCAGTACCGATGTATTATCTGGGTGAGGAAACCCATTTGGAAATCGGACTTCCTGTCCAGAGTGCTTGTTCCTGTTTGGACGGGCCTCACGGTTTTTTAAAAATATATATTTATTTATTTATTTTTTGTCATTTTATAGACGTTGTTTTCTATGGGTTGCTGTAGATCCCGTGGGTGGAGCCTTGTGAAGGGGGCGGGAAAAGAATTTTAAAATTTTTGTTTCTTACAGTTGGAGGGAAAAAAAGCAGTTTGCTCCCGTTGTGTTAACAACTCTGTATGACCTCTTGTTTGTTTTTTTAATCCCGAGCTCGCATGTGGTGATGCGTTTGAAAGGTATCGGTTTGTTCCCAGGCGAAATACGAATGCGCCCTGAGGCACAGCGGGATTAAAATCGTCACCCCGGAGTGGATCACCGACTCGGTTAAAGACAAGAGCAGGAAGGACGAGGCGCTTTACCACCCGAGGCTCACTTACTATGAGGAAGAGGAGGAGGAAGATGAGCTCAGCGAGGACGAGCGTAGTTCGCGTTCGGAAGGCAGCAAGCGCTCCAGCCCCGCCTCCTCGCGAGGGGCGTCGCCTTCCAGGCGTCCGCGCTCGCCTTCCCCCAAAGCCGAGGTCATGTTCGATGACTCGGACGAATCGGACAAAGAGGAGCTGAACCTGAACTGGACGCTGTCTAAGCACCGCCTCCAACCGAGCAAAGACACGGCGCTTATTAACCTGTGCGACAGCGTTCCACCTGTGCCAGGTAACGCCCAGGGCACGGAGCGTCCGGAGATGATCGGCGGGTGGAATTCTGGGCCACGCCCATTGCGGAACATCACCAAGAGCGGAGAGCAGCAGCAGATACCACGGCAGCCCAATGTCGCACACGTACGCACAAATTTTATTTGTTTTTATTTTATGATTATATGGTGATGTGTTATTGTAATAATTAATTTGATCATTTGAATTCTGGATTCTGATTGGAGGAAATTTAGTCATTAGTTGTTTAGTAATTAGTGTTGTTCTTGTTAAAGATTCTCCAGAGTTTGACTGCTAAAAGCGTGGAACCGCAGGGAAATCAGAACCAGCCCGGCGTCCCAAATCAGATTCTCTTAAACGCAGCAAAACCTCCACAGCACGCAGCACCACAACTCACTCCTGAAGTGCAGCAGCAGTTACTCCAACACCAGCAACAACAGCTGCAGCAGCAACAACAGCAACAGCAGCAACAACAGCAGCAGCAGCAAGCACACCCGATCCCTCCACAACAGCAGCAGCAGCAGCAACATGCGCAACAGATGCTCCAGCAGCATCCCATGATGCACCTGCAGCCGCAGGGGATGCAAATGCATCATCCGCAGCAGCAGCAGCAGCAGCAACAACAACAACAACAACAACAGCAGCAGCAGCAGCAGCAGCAGCAGCAGCAGGCAGGGTTTCCTCAAATGCCGCAACAGCCGCATCAGTTCGTCCCGCAGCAGATGCACCAGCAGATGTACTCGCAACATCAGCAACAGCAGCACGGCTTCCTGCAGCAGCAACTGCGACCGCCGCAGCAGCAACAGCAGCTTCTCCGACCGCCCTTGCAGCCCCAACAGCAGCATGCGTTACAGCAGCAGTTGCTGCAGCAGCAACACAGGCTCCAATTGCAACTGCAGCAGCAACAACAACAGCAGCAGCAGCAGCAAAATCAGCAACAGCTGCACCAGCAACATTTACAACAGCAGCAGCAGCAGCAGCATTTTCTCCAACAGCAGCAACAGCACATGCAGCACCTGCAGCAGCAACAACAACAACACCTGCAGCAACAACAGCAGCAGCAACAAATACAGAATACGCAGGTATTGCAGCATCAGACGCAGACGGTGCTGCAGCCTGTTCAGCCGCATCAACTGCTGGGCCACGAACCAGGGCAGGAGAGTAAGTACAGCGGAGAGTATACACGCTGGCTACCAGTTTTTAAAGGAGTGAAGGTCTGGTTTTATTCATTTGTTTGTTTCTGAAGAAGCACAAAAAAGTACAAAAAATTTGTATTGTTAAAAATCATAGAATGTTCGTTTTTACTTTTTTAATTCTTTAAACAAATCCTTATTTATTAATTATAAATTTACTTTTTGAGGCTTTTTTTATATATATATTTTTTCTTACAGGTTTTGTTTTTACAGATGCTGCCTGGAAGCAGCTGTTAAATTAAAAATAAATAATAACCATTTTATAATTTAATAGGTTTAGTAAGTTTTCTCTTTTTAATATAAAAAGATGTGTTCCTCTTTTTAATTAATTGTTAAATAATTGTTTCATTTATAGACATGACTAGTCATTTCATTGATTGTAAATGATGGTGTTAAAAATTGTTATTAATTGTTTTTAAAATGTATATTTTTTTAAATTGTATATCAACTGAACACTATTATAAGTGTTTATTGAATACATTTTTAAAGCAGTGCTGAAAGCAAGAATATTTTATATTTGATATTTGTTTATTTATTTATTTATTGTTTAAGTTTTATGGAATGTTTAATGTCTTCAGTTGGAACCCTGATCAGTTTAGTGATTGATTCTTCTGTAACGTCTTTCTGCTCAGTTCCTGAGGACGGCTTCCTGGTCGGCTGCGTCTTCGCCATCGCTGATTATCCGGAGCAGATGGCTGACAAGCAGCTTCTGGCCACGTGGAAGCGGGTGAGACTCCGGATCCTTATCCTGCAGTTTAAACTTCACCTCTTTAATCTGGTTTCAAATAAATTTAAAAAATGGTTACTCGATAACCACATTTATTTATTTATATATATATATAATGCAGATCATTCAGGCGTACGGAGGCTCTGTGGACTCCGCTTTGAACCGCTGCACTCACTTACTGTGTGAAAGTCAAGTCAGCAGCATGTACCTGCAGGTAAGCACACCTGCCTGTCTGTCCTAACAAAGGTGGAATTCGAAGTTATTTGAACTATAAAGGCTTTTTATTGTTCTATTTTCCTTGACTGCGTCAGGCTTTGAGGGAAGGCAAGCGCTGCGTTACGGCTCACTGGCTCAACACGGTGCTGAAGAAGAAGAGGATGGTTCCTCCTCACCGCACGCTCCACCTTCCCTTCAGTTTCCCCCCAGGAGCCAAACCCTGCTCGCAGCACGTACGAATAACACTGCCATGCTTTTTCTCTCTTTCTGCATATTACATTGTGATTGTTTTTAACCTTTTTTTACTGTGTTCCTCAGATTATTTCAGTCACTGGGTTTGTGGACAGCGATCGAGAGGACCTGAAGCTCATGGCCTACTTAGCTGGAGCTCGCTACACAGGATACCTGTGTCGCAGCAACACCGTTCTCATCTGCAAAGAGTAAACCTCTAATCATTCAGTCAGGAGTTACTAAACTAGGGGTCACGACACCACATGGGGTTTACGAGAGAAACTCACAATCTCCTCTTTTGTTTCGTTCGTTCATTTTATAGATACTGTACTAGTGAAGTTCAGCAATAAAAACGGACAAATTCCCCATCCCCTGCTAATCAAACTTAACATTGCGTCTCAAATCACGTACTTATGTACTATTCTAGAGCGTTATAGAGCTCTAACACTAATCACTTTTCCTGTTTGGATTTTAAAAACCTCCTTTAAATGTACAGAAAGCTCTGTTTTGTGTCACAGCCTTAACTGTAACTATAATCGGATAAATAGTACGTGTTCTATAATAAATAAAGAATTGGAATTATTGCCAAATTGATGCGAGATTAGAGGAATAAAAGAGGTTTTACTAACCTGGTGTCTTTTTGTGCTCCGCACGACTTCCAACAAATAACTACTCGTTTTTTTTTTTTCTTTCATGATAAGAATGTTAAAAAAGAAAATTAAGAATGTTATAACAGAGTGTTACACTGGGACAACATCAACACGCTTCACTGATTTGAAAAGCCACGGACAAAACAGTGTTTTCTTTTCCAAAATTCCTTACCCAAGGACACGTCAGAGAAATTTAATTAGAAATCGAAAAGATCAAGACATGAATGTGTGAAGCTTTTGCTGAGGAGTAATAATTAGTGTTAGTGTTCATGGCCTCTCCTTGAAACGTCACGTCAGACTCTCATTTCTGTTCCTTCAAGACCCTGAGAGAGAATTTAACATCAGGTTTAATCATTTCTGTTGATTTAACAGTACTCCTTTATAAGGACTGGGAAATTAGGCTATCTGTATCTATATTTATATGTCTGTCTCTATTAAATAATTGTCCGTATTCGTTTTTGTTTTCCAGTTGAAGCACAGTCAGTAGGATTGACCGTGTCCCTGTCATGATAAATGATTATTATTAGTAGTAGTATAAAATTACTTAATTTGTACTTCTCATAAAACTGGTGTATTTTAATAACAGTGTATAAAGTTCATGGCAATATAAATGATCTCTTCTGTGCCTGTGATACTAATCAGGGTGTGTGTGTGTATATTCTAGGCCGAGCGGGCTGAAGTACGAGAAGGCAAAAGAGTGGAGAATCCCGTGTGTAAATGCTCAGTGGCTGTGTGACATCCTGTTGGGAAATTTCGAGGCTTTACGGCAGATCCAGCACAGCCGATACACTCAGTTTAACTTAGCCGAACCTCTCGCTCCTAACACACACCTCGTCCAGAACCTGCTGGGTAAGAAAAAGTCCGTAAAAACAGTCTGATCATCTTCACTACTTCATCATTCCCCCCTAAAGTTCCTAAAAAGAATTTTATCTCATGCAAGCAAAACAAAATATTTAATAATGTGATCATATGATGAGTCAGTTACAATCTGGCAACCTTCCTGATCTGTTTACATGTGCTGTAAGGCGTTTATTTCTGTCTTTATGTTGCCATATTGCAGATTTTTACATTTTGTAATTGTTTACGTGACTCCTACAGCAGTTACAGTCTAAAGAAATCGATCATATTATTTTATACAATTCCAGTATTATATTGTCGCGACTGATGCGTAGATCTTTAATCCCTGTGCTTTCTCGTGCCTTGTTTAATTGATGAATTTTCTCGATGTCCTTTTATTTTGCTCTTCAGCTGCTTGGAGGAATCCTGTAAAAGTCTCGCCGGACGCGTTGGTGGTAAGAAGACTTTGTTTTAATTGGACATTTGGGACTTGTATTAAGCCTTGTGAAGGACAGAATGTATTATTTATTTATTAGATTATCTGTTGGTCCTGTGATGGGTGTAATCTGGCGCCAGTTGGATTTTTATATTAGACGACATTCTCCTAACTGGTTATAGGACATTGATCTAAAAGTAACCGGAGAAAGAGCAGTTCTCTCCACCTTGTTTTTGTCCAGTGAACAGAAATGCTTTTCAAAATGATCCAAAATAAGTAGCATTAGATACCCAGGCCTTTATATACCTTTATGGGCAATATGATGATGATGGTATAATATTAATAATGTTATAAATTATACCACAGTGCACCTTTCTGATGAGAATGGTTTAGAATGTTTTTTTTTTCTTTAAATAAATAAATTAAATATTAAATAAAATTATCTTCTCAACTTTAAAATTTTTTGATACAATTCTTTTTTGCTTTGTTGGCCTGTATATTGTAAGGATTTTATTTTTATTGCAAGCATTTAAAATATATATATTACCCACCCCTACATACCATATATGTTTAATTGTAGACGTGTCTGTATTTAAAATGCATGCTCAGAGGACACAAACAGATGGTATTTATGAAGCTTCATTTCTTACACACGCGCCTATGATCAGCGTATGCACATTTAATGAAATCTGATGTTATTGTCCTTACGAGAATTCTGAATATTTTGTATAACAAACAATTTAGACCCTACGCCATTATTGATAAATGAATTGGACACACCTTATGTGCACCTTGGGTGCAGATTCTATAACAGCTCGAAATGTCCAGAAGCAAGCTCACTCTGTCTGTCTGTCTCTCTCTCTCTCTCTCTCTCTCTCTCTCTCTCTCTCTGTCCCCCCACCCCTGTGCTGTTAATAATAATGATGGACTTTTTGTGTGTAGTGCTTTGTGTGTTGTTCATGTGTCTGAGTGTCTCCTGTGCCCGTGTACAGAGCCTCCGCCTGCAGCAGAAACAGAAACAGGCCGAGGGAACTTCACAACCACCCGCCAAGAAGCCCAAGTGAGTTCTGGAGTACACTTAAGTGTGTTTATCCTGGGTGGGTGTGTGTGTGTGTGTGTGTGTGTGTGTGTGTGTGTGTTTGTGGATCACAAACAAGTCCATGCTTATTGGTCTGTTTTAACAGTTCCAAAACCTGAACCAGGAAGTTGACAATAGGGCAAGTGTGGACCGGTTAGGGGTGGTAACCGTGGTAACTCCGCTTCATCATGCTAACTCGTCGTTGATTATTTTACAACACATACAGCAACACATACAGTGGTTTATACCTTTAATGCATTTATAAGAATTTATGCAGTGAAACTTATGTAAAAAGGACATTTCTGTATTTATGGTATGAATATATAATATATATAATTCTGATGTTATAGCATTGATGCTATGGCTAATTGCTTTCCCCATTTTCCCCAGTATGGGCTAGAACTTAAGATGGGGCTTGTGAGGTAACTAATGCATTCATTATTTCTCTCTGTAGAATAGAGGAGCTGCCCACACCGTCTAAAAAGCTTCCTCCGGAGTCGACCCCGTATGTTTTCTTCACTGGTTTCGAACCTGTGCAGGCCCAGCAGTATATAAAGGTAAGTGCACACGCTGTATCTCCTCATTTATTGTCGTAGAGCTAGTTATCGGCGTGGATCTCCCGAATACCGGAGATTATAGTGCGCTTTCCACTGATTCGTCCTCCAGAACACGTTCAGGGCAGAATAAAGTCTTAACAGCAGCTTAAGAGCTGAGAGAAATCAACATCTGATCGCCGATGACACTCGAGTGTTGGTGATGACTCGCAGCCTCTTACACACGTCCTCGGTCTGTTCCAGAGATTGTACGAGCTCGGCGGTGAAGTGGCGGAGAGCGCGCAGAAGTGCACTCATCTGGTGGCCAGCAAAGTGACACGCACGGTCAAGTTCCTGACGGCCATCTCTGTTGTTAAGCACATCGTCACTCCAGAGTGGCTGCAGGAGAGCTGGAAATGCCAGAAATTTGTGGGTGAGTCTGAGGGGAGAGGGGTGTTAAATGGGTGAGTCTGAGGGGAGAGGGGTATTAAGTGGGTGAGTCTGAGGGGAGAGGGGTATCAAGTGGGAAGAAAAGGCAAATAGGATTTGCAGATATTTATTATATCTGCGATAGTCATTATTCTGTTTTTTTTTTTTAAACGCTCTATATATATGATGATATCGACTGGTATTTAGGTCAAATTAGTATTTTTTAAAATTTTTTTATAAAGCATTCAGATAAAATTTTCAGGAAGAACCCTGTAATAGTGTGTGTGTGTGTGTGTGTGTGTGTGTGTGTGTAGATGAACAGAGTTACATGCTGCGGGATGCCGAGGCTGAGGTGCTCTTCTGTTTTAGTCTGGAGGAGTCACTGAAGAAAGCTCATGCTGCTCCACTCTTCAAGGTGATGCTCACCACCACCTTTACATTCCCTCTCCTTTTCTTCATTTCTCCTCTTGCTTTCACTTCTTCACTCCATTTCCTTCTCTTTTCTCCTTGCTTCTTCCCTTTTTTTCCTCTCTACTCCTCCTCTCCCTTCCTCCACACTTCTCCTTCACATTTCTCCTCTCTTCTTCTCCCACCTTTTTCTTCTTCACACCTTCTACCCATGCCTTCTCATAACCATTCCTCCCTTCGCATCTTTTCTCCTCTAGTTTTCTCTTCTTCCTTTTCCTCTTTTGCCCTCCCTCATCTGTTTTCTCCTTTTCAACTTGCCTTTCGTTTTTTCACTCACTGTGCTTTTTTCTGCCTTTACTTCCTTTCCTTTCCTTTCCTCACTCCTTCAACCATACCCTATTCCTCCCTTCCTTTCTTCTGTCCTCTCTTCTGCCATTACTGTATTTCTCTGTTCTCTCTCTCCCCTCTCTCTCTCTCTCTCTCTCTCTCTCTTTTCCGGCCTGCGCTGTCCTCCATCACTGACGTGTGGTGTAATTGAATGTCACAGAGGACTTCCTGTGACTGAGACGTACATGTATTAAAGATGTCCGTTCTGTCTCCTCAGGGTAAGTTCTTCTACATAACACCGGGAATCTGTCCGAGCCTCAGCACCATGAGAGCCATTGTCGAGAGCGCCGGGGGGAAGCTGCTTTCCAGACAGCCGTCCTTCCGTAAGATCATGGAGCACAAGCAGAACAAGGTGCTTCCTCTTTTACCTCTCATACCGTTTAATACGCTTTCTAAAAAATTGCTCATGAAAAATGTTTGTTGGTTCTCTTTTGTAACAGAACCTACCGGAAATCATCCTCATCTCATGTGACAACGATCTGCACCTGTGCCGTGAATATTTTCTGAAGAACATCGGTAAGGACACGGGGGAAGAAAAAGACAACACTATATCTATATCATCAACCTTCAGCTTGAAGCTCATTATTTCTCTCTTCCTCTTTCCGTGTTACTAGACGTACACAACGCCGAGTTCATCCTCACCGGAGTACTGACGCAGATGCTGGATTATCAATCATATCCTTTATACCGGCAATAAAACCCTCAGAGCTCTCGTTCTTTCATCTGTCTGTTTAAGCTGAACCTTTCCTTCCGTCTCTCTCCGTATCACCCCCATTTTAAAAAAACAAAAAAACATGTACAGTATACTTCAAATATTTCTTACTGTCAGTCGTGTCCTTAACATTCTCACATATAAATTCACATGATCGTGAGGAAGGTCCTCGGGAAGGGAACACTAAACTCTGTCTGTTCTGGTCCATGCTGAAGGTTCCTTTATAATATATATAAAAGAAAGATGATGCAATTTGTTCCTCTGTTTTTTTTTTTTGTTTTTTTTTCTGTATGTTTTTTTTGTACCTGGTTGAAAAGTCTTTTGTAGAAATTACCGGTGGAGAATAAATAAATAAATAAATCACTGTTATTTTTTAATGATTGTTTTAAATTATGGCTCATTTTTCCTTTTTTTTAAAATTTTATTTTTTTGTTTCGCTTTTTGGAATAAAAGTCTCGTTATTGTGACCCGAACCAAACCGGATCATTTTACGTAATTGCTGTGTAGTATAGGGAGAAAGACAAGCAATAAAATGTATTATAGTATTTAAAAGTATTCTACTTCTGACTAGGAAGATTATTACGGTATTTATTTTCTTCTTGTTATAATTGCCTTTTTAGATTAAACCAAAAAAATTGAGTTGTGTTTTATAGGAAAGCGGTATCTTAAAAGAAGAAGGCAAGAAAGAATTTCTCCTCAGTCCAATCAGCAGTCCCATTATTTGCCCATAATTAAAAAATAAAAAATTTCTTTTTATTTAATTTAATTTAGTTTCATGGGGGGGGAAAAAAGGTACTTATTTTCCCCCGAAGCACAATTTCAGTATTACTATTTAGTTGTATATAATTGTAATTGTTTATAATGTGTGTGTGTGTGTGTGTGTGTATCAGATTTCAGAGGCTGATCATATCTGATTGTCTCATACTCTGATGTAGAGCCTCTTTGGTGTGTGTGTGTGGGTAGGGGGGTAGACCTCTCTTTAAACCGTTATTCCTGATAGACGGAATTCAATTAATTGTTATAATGAAGTGTTACGGGTACTTACCGGTGGAAGGGAATTGAGTGCCGTGAGCCGTTTTGCCCGGGGCGATCCCCGTGCCCCCACGCTGGGCCGTGGGGGGGGAAAGAACCCCTGCTAGTGCCCTTCTAAAAATGGAGAAATTAAAATGCACACAGCCAAGGTCATGTAGTACAAAAGCTACTGGGACAAGGAGCGTCGAACGCTGCTCACCGTGTCCGCCAAAAGAATAAAATAAAGGTCGTTACTGGCATGTCTACGGTTTTACAGTAATAATAATCTTCTTTGAGCTGAAGACATCAATCTACCTGTCAACTTAAAATAAAGAAAGAAAGAAAGAAATCCACCTGGCACTGTCCCGATAAATCATTACTTTATTATAGATTATAATATTATAAACTATTGTTTATATTACATTTTACATCGTCGATTATTATAAGCTATCCTGGATGAGCCCGGGTTATCATTTCTTTCCCCAACATTATTATAGTTTATCACCTTAGTATCAAAATGCTGTATTTTAAAATTATTACGGTATTAAAAGGAAAAAAAAAATCTCTTCCTCTAAATAATGCACTTTAGAAGAACAGACATTATCTCAAGAGACTGATTTATATTTGGATTTAATACCCGTGTGGGTCAAATATATATATTTTTGTTTGTTCAGCATTTATAAAAGTTTTTCACAAAAATAAATAAGAAAAAATAAATGTTAAAAAAATTCTGCCTCTTTAATTAGTTACTTTTAGTTGTAAAAGGCAATAATGATGATACTTGATGTGAATGATATTATTATATAATATCTATATTACATTGTATGAATCCTATGAATGCTTATCTGTGCTACGAGATATATTTAAACATTTTATCGCACAGTTAACAGTTGCAGGTTGGAGACGGAGACAGAAGCACAGACGGAACTCCAGCAGTAACCACGTCACTTCTGTCTGTTACCTGGAACAAGCTCCGCCCCGTTTATCTGTGACTGGACAGGTTAGTGCAAGAAATGTTTTGAATGTACGTCTTTTAATGTCATATGTTTCTTCAGAATAGTGAAACACTGAGTGACCGAGTGGTGTAATGAAGTGGAGATATAACTACTACCCTGTAGTTGATTATTTTCCTGTAACAGCACATCCCCACGTGGTTTATTCCTCTTGTACTCCCATCATACGGTCATTTAATGTCCACCAAGCAGAGTAGTTCCTGTTCTCACTTGCGTTATTGCAGCTGTAAACGGTCATTCCCTCACCAGCCTCTCTTTATCTATTCTCTCATGAAGTTATCCTGCTGGAAAAACCAATAGAAACCATCGCAGAAATTCTAATGGTTTCCACTACAAATACAATTACAAACCATCAGCTAAGCATTAAAACCATTACCATTATCGGTCCTTAATGGTATCCATTATACATAACATGCCAGCAATAGAAGGTGACAAATTACCAGTAGAGACCCACAGGGATTGTTACAGTTTCCATTATAACCATTAAAACCATTACAGATTCTGTGAGGGTTTCTATTGTTTTTTTCCCCAAAAAGGGTAAAAAGAAAAAAAAAACAAAAAACAAAAAAAACGCTATCCTGAAGATAAAACTTAGTTGCAGAAAATTTATCAACCGTTATACGTTTATTTTATTTTATTATAAAAAATCTGTTTATGTACAATGAGCTGTTACTATAGAAACCATAGCTTAAAAGAATGTTCACATTAATAGGGCAGATTTGTAAAAACACACAGAACTCTTCTACAGCACTTTTGTCTCTTCCATGTTGGTAAGTAACTTGAATTAAACGACGGTGCAAATAATTTGTCCTCCGCAGCCTGCCTTTAATCTTACCTAATTATTTCCCTTAATTGACACACCGCTTAATTGCAATTAAAAATGCAAATGACGGCGCAGATCTTTGATTAAACTCTGTAAGTTCCTTGTTGGTTTGTGGACGTCCTGGAAGATTTGTGTCTGTTGATGCTCTGCTGCAATAAAACATCAGGAGACGCCGTAATTAACCTTAAACACTAAAGAGGATGTGTGTTTTAATTACCGTCCTCTCGGCAGCCATGCAGCGTTCGGCCTTGTCTTAGTGGTAAGTGTGTTATAATACACAAATTACATGCTAATTAGGCAGAACAATGCTTTGGGATTCACAGATTTACATTTGCATATGAGCTAATTAACTTTCATTAAGGACTGGGCTAATTACTACTAATTTCCACGAAGACGATCTCGAGCACGTAGAAGAGATGTGTGCGCGCGCAGACCCCTCATCGTTTCGTCTTATTTTAGAAGAACCTCGCTCGATACTCGTAATAAATCACAGCTCCTGCTGTCATTAATAAAAAACAACAATGCAGTTTCTCAGCCTTGAAACTTGAAGAAGCTAAACGCTCTTTATACGATCTTCTGTAATAACGTGCATTTAAACAGCGCTAATTAAAATAAACAGCATCCCGGCAGAGTGGTGATCTTCAGCACACTGGTAATGAAGTACATACATATGAGCAATTTAATGAATTATGTAAAACTAAATCGAGCTTGTCAAAAAGAGACTGAAGAAGAAGAGGGAGAGGGGAAAAAAAGGCCCCTTCCAAATTAATAGACGTGCCAATCATTTGTCTCGAAGGAATTTCTCTGTCCATATACATTAACAAAGGTATATGACTTTTACATCAATCAGATGATAATTGCTTTTGTGTCTGCTGAAATGAAGTTGGCGCTGAGGGGCATGAGCACCACTCCAAAACGCCCTCTTTTCCCCCCCAAAAACCCATTTTTAAAGACTTTTGTTTAAGACGCTGATCATAAGACAGGCGCTGCAGTTCTCCTCTGATATCTCAATACACTGTCTGGAAAGAGTTAGTTAAAACGTGTGAAGCGGTGAAGAGCGAGCTCTCAGCTTGGAGAGTTTTCCGGGATTTGAAGGAGCAGTTTGTTTCAGTCTGGTCGTTTCTGAGGCGCACGTGGAGGTAATGAACCATGTGTAGTGCTGTTCTCATAAAAAAACAAAAAACCAAACCCTGACACTGAACGGGTGGTGTGATGAACCGGGGTTAGTTACCAGCCTGAGGTGGAGTACTTTCTAATATAAAGCACATTTTATTGGTGTTTTATTCCTCTTCTATCAGAACAATTTGTCAAGTTTTATTTATTAAAGGTAATACTTTTGATCCATGTAGTGTTGTGGACCTTCTGCGAAGCTGTTTAGTTCCTGTTCTCTCTTAGAGAATAAAGAGGGACTGGTGAGTGAACTACTGCTATAACCTCTCTCTCACCCCCCCCAAAAAAAACCTGAAACGCAAAGTGTAAACTCATGTATCCTGAATTTGTCAGAAAACTTCTCTATATCACCAATTACACTCGCTCTCTTTTTTCTGCTTTTTATTAGTAATGCATCCGCCCCATACCGAACATCCCGGTGAATGACGCTGTTACTATAGAAACTATAACCTTAATATAGACCAATCAGAATTCAGGAACTTTAACGTCATCGTATCAAATCCTTCAAAAGTCCCTGTAATCATGTACATATTCACTGTTCGTTGTTATGTTGTACTTATGAAACATTATATACACTATATCGTTTTTATATACACAGAAATACACGCAACATTAATTATTAGACTTGCATCCGAATTGAGTTGATACTTTAGCTCAACAAAACTATTAAATAACTTAAACCAAAAATACATATTTTAAGATGTAGGTCACAACTTGTACTTTTAATACATTAGGCTTAATTTTATTGTTAAAAACACAAGACTTCCTGCTCTTAGCGAAGCAAGTTCAGTCCGTCGGAACTGTCTATTAGATTAATGAGTGAGTGCTGTCCTCTACTGACCGGTTTGGGAATTACACAACCTGTTCATAATTCAGACATTGGGTTTTGATCGAAGTTTATTATTATTATTATTATTATTATTATTATTATTATTATTATTATTGTTTTAAAAAATCATCTACAATTTGTCTAGAACTTACATTTGAGTTCCAAAGTGAAAGTTAAGGAGTTAAAATAAGTACTGGTCTTTTCATCATTAGATTAAAATACATGTTTAAGAAATGAACTGCTGCGTTCAAATCAGCTGCACTGACTTCTAAGGTTTCTGATTGCGGTGTATTGGTGTAAAGTATAAATATTTTTCATGAATACGAAAGGAAAAAATCCTCAGACTGTTTGGGATGAATATGAAAAATATGTAAAACTGCTATTTAAAATGTAAAACTTTTTTTCTAGAAGCATTACAAAATTCAGCTCAGGTCTTTAGCCTGGTTAAAGACCGTTCTGGAAAATATTTCTTCCGCGTTTGGAACAACCGTGGCCTTGTGCATGTTCCTCTGAGGCATTTAATCATGGTGCTTTATTCGTTTGCCCAAACTTCTGAAATGAAGGAAGAACACAGAGCAGTGCTAAGCGACAGTCCTTTATTGCATAGACACCGTTATACTTTAGCGGTCCTCCAAACAGCCTTCGTACACGTTTTACAAAACCCCGTGAACATATTTACAGCATTTCTTTTTTTGTGCAAACATGAAATTCTTTGATGAAATACCGAGAAGGCATGCATAGCAGAGAACTTTGGCCAGGTAAGTGAAAACAGTTTTATTTTATTATTGAACACATCACTTGTGTATGCAGTTTAACACACTATTAATGGAACAAAAATATTATCTACACTACTAAGGATATTTTAGTAATATGATATGATATTTAAAGATCACACACGCACTCTTTCTCTACAGGTGGATTCTAACAGCATGTAAGTCTTGATGTACATAACTTTGGTGTTGTAAGTGAAATACTTTAAAGAATAATGTTAGCTAAATGTGGCAGTGCGCTGAAACCCCAAATCAAAACACTGATGGATTCAATACAGTTCACGTCTCCAGGCTTTCTAAGCTTTCTCCCATAAGGATAAAGACGACAATGTCATTCTAATTTTCAGAAAAAAACATTCGTACACATACGCTATATTCCAACCGTAAATTCTCACACCTCTATAATAAAAACAAACAGAACTCGGGTTATGTCAGTCTAATCTAAGCCCTTGAATAGAAAACCTACGCGAAAGCACCAGCTAGACACTATGCTGTTAGAAAGGGTTAGAGTTCCTTAAAATCGCAGCAGTAGTGCACAAAAACAACACTGATCAGAAGACAACAAACCCAAACAGAACAGATCAGGTCAAGGGCATGTAAATGATGCAACCCCCGCAACTCCTCCCACTCACCCCCCCACAAAAAAAACAAAAACAAACAGATGACATGCTGGAAAAAAAGGTAAGCAAAGAGAGAAAGAGAATTGAAAATTCTGGAGAGTCGAAATGTTCATGGTGCGTCCTCCTTTAGATGCTGCTGGTGTCGGGCTGAAGCTCTGTAACCGTGTGCTCACACCGGCAGCCAGCAGGATGTCCACACAAACACCAGCATATATAACGAGCTGGCTACAGAACACGACCGAAATGAGATTCCAGAAGGACAGTCGCTTGTGTATGAACTGCGTCCGTGCTGCAAGCCACTTTATCGTCAAGACGGTCCAAAAATAACGCTCTTTCGTGTTTGTTTTAAGATCGAAACGCTTGACAGAAAGAGAACGGCGAGAATACCCACGCTGTCATATTTTGCGTGAATTGAAAACAGGAACATCTGGAACCAAATAACAAGGATAACGTTTCACAGTTCCTCGCTGCTTACTTGCATAAACCTTATTAGGTCACTCACCATGCCCACTTCACACCAACAACAGCTGCTCCACCCCTTGTTACTGAAATTTAATGACTTCCTGCTTGATGCTGCCGGCGTAAGCGCAGGGTTCGATCCGCCCCGGAGGGATGAGGGACGGTAGCTAGATCAGCTGCCGAGGTTGAGTATCGAGAGTGACAGGACATGACCTTTGACCCACTACAAAGCACCAGAGATGTCATGGCAGAACAAAGACGTGACCGAGGACTCGTTGGATGATGAGCACGGTTAAGTTCAATGGAAAGAGGATTTCCAGAATTAGTACATAAAAAAAAAAAAGCTGGGGTTTTAGAAGCAGGTTAAGCGTTTATAAACTTCGTAAGCCGAGACGGCGCTCCTGTTGCCACCTGCGAATGAAAACGCTGGAATGTTGATTAACAAAAGTGTAAATGTGTATAAATACCTAGGGGTAAGATCGTAACCAAAATACTTGAATCTTGCTGGTTAGTTATGTGAAAAAAAAAAATTGCATTCTTTAAACAGAAAAATTAAAGCAAAAGGAAACTTGGCACTTCACAGGAGTAAAAAGCTCACATTTCCTCTAATGAAACATTTTTTTGGTACGTGAATATTCCCCGCCTCACTCCACAGACATTGATATTCTTTTGATGTCCTTTTTGTGTTAAGCGGTGAGATTGTGTTATATGTGACATTTACACACACAACTTTTTTATTTTTACATTTATTAATTTGTCTGATGCTTTTATCCAAAGTGACTTACTCTCTAATCGTGTCACTGAAAGTTAACCAGAAGACCAAACATCTCGACCGTGCTGGGCTTTAAACTATCAACCTTTTGATGAGTAGCTCAAAGCCTTAGCCACCACAGTAGACAGATGTCTGGTGGCTCAACAGAACCACTCGCAAGTTCACGAGACATCAGGAATTTGCATCTTTAACCTATGCAAGTGGACAATCCTGCGTACAGGTAGCTCTACAATAAAACTACCTGTCGGAATTGGCCCTGGGAGTCCTGTAGCTTTGGTGGTTTTGGCGGTTTTTCCACACTTCCCGCTTGTTGCCGCGATCTGGGCGAGGCAACTCGAGTTGTAGAAGAGGAACCGCTGGTGTTCTGAAAAGAAAAGAAAAAAATCGCAAGGGAAACAAATCAGGGATGATTTGAAGGAGAATGGAAAGAGTGACAGCAGCAATTTGTGGGATTTCAGAGACCCAGGAAAGTACAGCCAGCATGCTGAAATGAACCAACCTCACATCATGCACAAAGAAGTGATCGATCACATAAAGATCAAAGGAAATCAGTTGGATAGGGAATACCATCACCATGTCAAAAAGCCAAGTTGTAAAGACAAAGAACAGCAACGCATCAAGACTCCACAAATCATAACAAATCACACACAGGACTGAACAAAGAGGGTTCCCTGCTGTGAATTCCACCCCACAGGCACCTACGGAACACATTCACATTGGATTAAAGTCAGTGGTTAGAACGGAAGAACCGCAGAGGCAAACCCAAAGCACCGAGAGGCAGGCGGGAGGAGCTGAAGGAAGAGACCTGTTTAGCGCTGCTGGAGGAAGAAGGCCGAGGAACACAAGGCACTTTGGACTTCTTCCTTGTAGGAGGCTTCTGAGGCTTTGGCCCTAGAGGAGGTGGTTTCTTTGAAGGACTGCTTTCGGCCTGCGCCGTTTGGTTCTCCGTAACTTTTTTGACTTTCGGATCTTTACCGGCAGCGTCGGGGGACAGTCCAGGGTCCATGTTTGTGATCGTGCTTTCTAGTTGTTTAATAGTCTCCTCCAGGCTGTCTAAGGTTTTGTATGCCGTTTGACAGATCTCGTTAGTCCTTCCTGCAGAGGATTGCTGGTTGTTGGTCTGGGATTCAGATGGCTCACTGGCTGAAACGTCAGGACCGGTGGAGTCTATACTAGATTTAATCTCAAATCTCTTGGCTTCTCTTGCTTCCTTCAGCGTGCCATCTGGTTCCTCTTCCTCCTCATAAACCACCACCTGCAACGTCTTTTTTCCTGTTTTTGTACCGGTACGAAGCGCCTGACCGATGGCTGCCAGTTGCTTCTTGGGGAACTTGAACTTAAACTTCTTTTTAGCTTCTTGCTTGGTGTCTTCGGCGAGGTCTACTTGGGATGCCTCCTCTGACTCCATAGAAGAGCACGCAATAAGGTTCTGCTGTTGACCAGGCACTTGGAGATGATTACCACTACCAGTGCTCTCTGATTTAGTACCGGACTTGACCTGATAGTCAACTCTATCCTTGACCGCCTCTTCTTCAATGCTCTCCTCAGTATTCTCAATGATGCGCTCCTTTGAGAGCGTCCTGTCCAGCTCTTCCTCGCACTCGAAGATGGTGGAGAGACGCTTGTAGGCCTGCCGGATATCCATGGGCTCATCAAAGACGATGATGACTGGTTTCTTGCTGAACTCGCCATCCTCTAGGGTGGACATGGTCTCGTCCGTTCCTACTTTAACGGTTTCGACGTCCTGTTCCTTTGAGCTCACCAGCTGCTGGTATTCCCCAGTGGACAGAGCTTGCACTTTGGTTTTAGTGATCATGAAGGCGATGTTATCGGGTAGAGGAGGAGCCTCCTCTTCTGGAAGGTCAGGGCTCAAGCTGGCCTCCTCGGTGTACCCGGTTCGACCTTTCGATGATCTCATTACCACCTGCCGATTGTCTTCCTGGTAGATGGTTTCTTCTGATAGCACCAAGGTTTCTGGGCGCACCAGTGATTTAACCAGAGGAACCTCAGATCCGTTGCTGGATGGTTTCTCAGAGGCATGAATGAGATTTTCAGAAGAAACCAACTCCTGATTCGCCGGCTTATTGTTGATGCCCTCAGACTCTTTAGGAATCTTTGCTTCATCTCCATCACTGCTGATGTCCTTCTGAGGTTCAGGAAGACTTGCGTACATCTGAGTGTCCGTCGACACTTTCAGGCTTTCCTCTACTGATTTAGGGGAATCTAAAGTCATGTCAGATGGCGTTAGTACGTTCGGCTGTTGGGTAAAATCAGGAGAATTCGGATGCGCCACCTTAGATGAGGAAACGACTCCTTCTCTGGCCTCGTTTTGGACTTCAGATCCTCCGAGTGGATTGTCGCTGGGTGTTTTTGCCGTGCCAGTGATGTAATATATGACCTGATGATAGACAGATGGAGATTTTTAATGTGATGCAACTTAAATAAATAAACACTAGATGAAATAATGAAAACTGAGAGAAATATTTTACCCCAGATCCTGGTGAAGCATGAGCAGAGTGTTTTCCATCTTCGCCGTGGAGAGCTGTGTTCTAACATTTTTTTTTTAAAAGACAGAATGAAATGCACAAAATCTTACATTCAGCAACAGATTTAAAAGCTACACGTTGATGCAAGCGTGTAATAAAACAACAATCGGACGCTTTATCCACACATTCTTGGTAGAAATCATGCAAGCAGCCTGAAAATCAGACGAGTCTGAAGAGGAAATGAGACGTTAATGAATTGTAAATGTTTTGTCAGTGGTTTCCTTAATGGGGAAAGAAATGCATGTTAGCATATTCATTTAGCATTCCAGGAAGACCTAGAAGATCGAAATGTTTAGATCTAGATGCCATTTCCACATTTCCAATGTTATATAAAGTGTGCTCAGTATTCATCAACTTGCAGCCTTTGAGATCAGATGGTGCGAGGCGAGACTGTGGAACTGTGAACGGATGTAACTCTGAGAACGCTGGTTGAAATTCTGGAAATCTAGCACCATAAACCCTCCAAATAATGCTGAAGGAACTCTTTAAAAGGAGCTAAAATTGTTCTCAGCTCCTGAAAACGTTCCTGCGGTGGATAAACTGGTAAATTCGGGACGTAGAAGGAGACGAGAGACACTCTGGACACCGCGGAAGACCGCACAGAATAGTTGTAAGTTTCAAGACACTTTAGTTCGGCAAATGTTTCATGCAGTTAAATCACTCCTTGGTCCATGGAGGAGCAGATGTGTGAGAGTGGGGTTAGGTACACTTCAGCAAACCAATGCAAGCATGGTTAAAGCCAGATCAAGGCTGGTTAAGTGTTAGTAATGTTGGTTAAAAGGGCGTTAAGGAGTATCGATACGGAGCATCAGCATTATGGCGTCGAGCAGCTAGGGGGTGCTAGTCTGAATCGGTTACCTTTGGGTCATACGAGGAAAGTGAGAAGGATGGATCTGGGTCTGGGAGCTCGTGGGTGGTCAGGTCAACAATGTATCTGGGCTCTAAGTCTTTAACTGGGCACTTCTCAAACACCTGAAGTGGAGTGTGTGTTAACATTACACACGGTTAGAGCATCAGAACTGAACAGCGTTGATTTCTGTATTTAATTTCATATATTTACCACACATTGTCCGATCAGAAGGCTGCTACATAAGCAGGCAACACGTCTAGCCATTCAGAAGACAATGGCCGTCTGAGAGTTTCCTTTTACTGGTCTAAGAAAACTCGGTGTATTTTTGAGCGGCGTAGCTCCTACGTGAAATGTGTAAAGTTGTGTAAGGGAAATCGTGAGAAATCTTCAGCTTACCACTAGAGGTCAGTAAACACCAAAATATGATGCTGGTTGTTCTTTTGTTCTTTCCCCACCTTGCCAATACTGACTGGTTTTTTTTTTTGGTTTGTTTACTTGACCAGGTGTTTTCGTGTGTGCAAAATTTACACCTACTCACCTGCAGTTCTGCTACGATCTTATCTTCATCGTGTTCCTCTTCCTCCTTCTCACGTGCGTTGACCGGAGGAAGTGCACGTGGTTTGGGTTTCAACTGCGGACGAACTCGCTGGGGTTTGGACTGGAGAGCCTCCTCTTCCTCCTGATGATAAATCAAACTGGACTGACACCTCAGTGGTGTTTACACTCGCGCGCTCTTATTCGAACCTGCGTCTTTATACTTTATGTGAAACTTAATGTGTGAATGAAAGCACGCTAAAATAAAATTAGGAATGTTGACAATAGCGTCAAAGTAGTGCACGATCTGCGGTGGAGATCCTACTAAACACTGTGCCGTAACCAGCAACGCTTACATTGAAATGTGCAAATGTTTGTGCACCCACAACGCACGTATGACTAATCTTTCAGATGAATAAGTCCATAAACGCTACATAAATGCCTCCTTACAAAAGAAAGCAATTACAGATGTTTCGAAATGCATTTACTTTCTTTGCTCTGGTTACGTCCCAAACCAAACCGCATACGATTATATACAGCGTGTGGTTTGAGACGTAGCCCATGAGAGTGTGTTATGTATTTTTGGAAATTTGTTTACTGTTTATGAAACGTGTGGAGTAAACAAACAAACGCCCAGGACAGATTTGTACTCAAGGGACGGCGTAACATTCATGCTCGGGTTGGTCTGAGATACATGTCTGGGAATGTGGCTAAACGAGGTCTCGCTCATACACACACACACACACACACACACACACACCTGAGAGGGGGTGGAGTCCTTGCGAGTGGTGTAGATGACCTCCCCGGAGCGTCCGGTCGTCAGCCCCGTCGCTGAAAGGTGGAGTCTGCGGGGTGGGGCAGGGGGTGGAGATTTGTTTGCTGCATCCTGATGGGGCGTTGCTTGGTCCACGTCGGCTCGGTGAGGCTTCTCTACAGGAGGTGCATGAACACACTCCAAGTCGGTTTGGACCAGTTTATCTGCTACCGGTTCGGCTGGAGCGGTGGCCTCTGTTTGGAAACAAAAGCATGTTGAAAACAACGTAGAAGGTGTTAACGGCCGAGCTGGGGGTGCATATGTTTAATTTGGGAAGGTGCGATTATAATATAAATCACACAACAGTTCACTAAACATTAGAGATGTGACACGTATATAGAAACGGGATTACTGACCCGCGGTATAACGTACATTTAAAGCAGTCAACAATTCGAAATGATGTTTTGATACGACGCAGATGCAACCAAGCTGTGTGACGATTTAAAAAATACTGCAAGAAATATTTTAGCAAGCCGTGTTGGAGCATAATTATCAAAAGCAGCAGTTAATCAAACTTCGGTTCATTTCTGAGAAAAAGTACTAAAGACACCAACTCTCTTTTCTACAGAGGAGGCGGGGCTTAATTTAGCTTGTCGTTGGTTGCTGGACTCAACCAGGCACAATCATTTCTCCTCCTCTGACCACGCCTCCTTTAGTAAGACTAAAGGCACAGAGGCCACGCCTCCTTTAGTAAGACTAAAGGCACAGAGGCCACACCTCCGTCACGGAGACTGACAGACAGACACTCACAGTGTCGAAGGCGGCTTATTTACAGTCCAATGAAATTTCGCAGTATGACAATCGTGGGACAGACCTGGACGTGGTGACGGAGGAGTGTCCACCTCGTCAGGTCGGATGCACGTTATATCTGAGGGTCTGCTCTTCTCCTGATCGGTCAGCTCCAGGTCAGGTATATTCTTCATCAGGGTGGCTTGCGCCTGCTGTAAAACGCGCTCCATATCTGCTTCCTCCTCGGCCTGTCTCCTTCCCACCGCCTGCAAGGACACGCCCACACCTTCAGACCTCAAAATCTCTCTGTGCATGACAGACCGGTCCGAAACTTCGGCGGTACGATAACCCTACAACCCAGCATCACGTTTTCAGCCCATCACGCTGTTAAATTACTAGGTTTGGGGGAAAAAAAATAAAAAAAGATGTCTCTTTCAAATCCAAGAAAGAGGAAAAGAGATAAAGAGAACGGCTAAGTCCAACATGTAACGTGCAGCCACAATGACAGCTGTACGCTAATACGGTTAAAAAGAGGGAAATACAGAACGGAAAGAAAAGAGAAAGTAAAAAGCAAGATTAGAAACAAGGAAAGAAAGTGAGAGAGAGGAAGGAAGGAAATAACGGGCGGAAAAAATACAAACTGAGAAAGAAAACAAAGACAAAACTAAAAAGAAAGAAAAGAACACACAGAAAAAAAGAGAAAGAAATACAAAGGGAAAAACAGAAAGAATAAAAGCAGTTAAAATAAAATAATGTACTGGGGATTAGACATGGAAGTGATGAGGATTTGAGGTCAGGAACTCGCCGCTCCTCACCTCGTCTCTCTCAGCGGTTCCTCTGCAGCTCGGCGGCTCGTCCTGGACGTGATGGACGTCGCCGGACTCCTCGCCGAGTCCTCTCTTCGACGCGGCGGGGGCGTCTCGGCTGTGACTCGGGATCAGCGCCGAGCTGCAGGACCTCTGCGCCATGATGGGAGAGGAGGAGAAGACGGAGACGAGCTCACAGTGGGTGGGGTTAGAAGAAGAGGTGATGGTAAAGTGGGCGGGGGCTGAGGATAGACTCTGCTGAGGTGTGGCCGTGTCTCGGGTCAGTCCTGGGGAACCGGGTGATCGGATATTGTCGGAGATCGGGTCAGTGCGGAGGGAGCCTTCTGTAGCAAGTCTGCTCAACACACAGGGTACCAGTGTCAGACAAACACACACACACACACACACACACACACACACACACACGTCTACAGCGTGACAAAACATCCTCTCAAATCTCCAGGTTAATGGATAAAATAAATAAAAGTGACTAGGAACGGTAGAGCGAGCCTCACTAACACTCTCTCTACTAATGTGATCATGAAACATGGGATTATAAAATTTGGATTATTATTCTCTCTGTGTGTGTGTGTGTGTGTGTGTGTGTGTGTGTCCTACATCCTGAGGCAGCTGAGAGTCTCAGTCAGGGTTTTGACCCTCTTCAGCATGTTGTCCATCTTCTGAGGTTCCTCCTTCAGGAAGCGCACGGCCTCCACCTCCATCCTCAACACCGTCTGCATCCTCGACTGCAGAGCTGGGAACTCTCCTGATCACACACACACACACACACGGGCATGACTATTCATGAACAAACTTGTTCGTGCTCTCAGCTGCAGGTCTTGTTGTGAAATGTTTGAATATCACACGAATGTTAATAAACGGAGCTCCTACACAAAACGATGAAGGTTCTCAGGTCTTTATTGTAGTTCTCCGTTATCGCGTGAGATTTAATCTCACGTCCACGCCATCACGTGTCTCTGCTTACCCTTCAGTGTGGCGAGCGTCTCGCCGACCTTCCTCAGATTAACCGCTCCGTCCTCGACGTCCCGCAGCGTGACGGGTCTCTGAGCCTGAGCCAAGCTGGAGTTCCTCTTCAGCTGCTCCACGTGTTTCTCCAGATCCCTGTAACGATCATGCAGAAGATTAACAGTCCTGCAGTGAAGACAGGCACATAACGAAGAGGCGTGCTTTCTGCATGAAATAAAGTCACTAAATAGCAAAATAAAGCAATAGATTAGGCCTGGATTTGCTTTGTACTTTATTAACACAGCACTGCAATATAAAATGATGAGTTTTTATTACAGTTTTTATTACAGCGCTCAGTTCTTTGCCACATGAGCACAAGAGAAGGTTTTCTAAAGCTCAAACGTTTTACACTCGTGTGCGTTAATAACACAGCTGCTTTAGAACACGCCATTAGGCCATATTAATAATAATAATAATAATAATAATAATAATGATGATATTGACATATCATAATCATGCATTCATGTTCCGGTATTTTGATGAAATTATTCCGTTGTCACTCTCATGCCAGTCCACTAGGTGGCAGTTTAACGCCTTTTAATGACTTTTTAGCCTGCATGAGCGATTTTGTTTTTTTAAAAACAAACAAAATGAAACAAGGTTAATCACTACACGAGTGATTTATAAATTTGTATAATCAATTTTTCGCTGTAAAAGAAGTCAAACGAACCTGTAACGAGACTTAAACCGCACACGACTTCCGGATAAACCGGCTGGAAGTCGCCCCCTAGTGGCAGTGGTGTTTCATTTACAGTCCAGAACACACATTAAAACCTTTACCCTACTGCACATAAAACATGGGGTTTAAAACAAAAAACCTTACGTTTAATTTACAGGATTATAGATTATCTTGCTCTAACCTGGCCTTCTAACATCACACAGCACATCGGAATGAAATAAAGCTGGGATTCAGTCAGATCCTGATTTTTCTGCTGGTCTGCAAACCATATTTTAGCTCGATGCTCTCCGAATACAGCGAGCGATCTTCATGTTGATTTCCCGGTAGCTAAGAGGAGATTTATTGCAGTGAGACAGGCGAAGGAGTTGAAACCTGTTAGACATGTTTGGAAAGTGTTTACTATGGCAGAGAGAGAGAGAGAGAGAGAGAGGTTTGGGTGTGTAGGACTGAAGGGTTCGCTTCAGGTACGAACAACTGCCAAATATCTTCAGCCGAACGGCCGCACGATCAAATCTAATAAAACGTGTGGAAGCTTCATCAAGAGTTTCCTGCGAAGAGAAAAGCTCTCACCTGCATGCATTTGTCCTGTCTGTGAGGTCATTTGTGACTGACGACACAAGAGCCTGCTCACACACACACACACACACACACACACGATTTTCTCATAGCGTGACGTGAGTAAATAACGTGTGTGTGTGAGAAAATGATGCCTGTTCGCCTTCAGCTTGGAATCGAGAGGCCTCGGGGGGAATCTGAGCTCCAGGCCAGAGAGACAAATCCCACTTATTTGATTGTCAAACACACACGGCTTATGGTTGCACAATCAACCTGTGTGTGCGTGTGTGTGTGTGTGTGTGTGTGTGTGTGTGTGTGTGTGTGTGTGTTAGGAACAAAACAGGTGGGGCTCTGAAAACTCTTAAAGTAAACGGATTAAATTATTATTATTATTTTTTTAAACGATTTTTGGTAACACGCTGTTTTTTAAAAAAAAAAATCTTATTAACTTCAAGAGATGAAAAGACGGGTGCTGCTAAAACAAAAGTGAGAACCGGAACATGTTTCGCGGATATTCCAAAACATTAAGCGTAGCTATACGTGAACTCGCGACCCGCTGGCCGTGTTAAAACAGTTCCAGGTTATTTGTTCGGGCTTCTCACCCCAGCTGGAGCAGCACGCTCTCCTCCATGACCTTGTATCTGTGTCTCTCCATGTCCACCTCCATCCTCTGCTTCTTCAGCGGGTCGTCCAGCAGCTGCAGCTTCTCGCACATTCTCGAGGTCAGTTCCTCCTCCGCCTGCTTCAGCATCGTCCTCACCGCCACCTGGTTCTGCAGCTGGAGACCACGCGCCAAAACAGTCAAACACAGCGTACACGCGGGTTCTCAAACGGAACAAACAGAACTGTGTAAAACGGAGCGATCGTAGAGACGCTCTTGCCTCCGTCTGGCGGATCTGATGGAGCTGCTGGCGCAGGCTGGAGACGTTTCTGTGGAAGGTGGAGAGGAGGCTGCCGAGAGACGGGTCTCTGACTGGAGGAGACACGGGATGCTCGGATTGAAGAGGGGGACTCTTACACACAGCTACGGGGGAGACTCCTGCACACACACACACACACAGACACACACACACACACACACACACACACACACACACACAATCCCTCAAAGTTGTCTGTTTCCTGTTTACTTCTACGAGAACTCACTCAGATCAAATCGGAAAGAGCACAAACAACAAGCAGGGTCTGCTGAGCAGTGGGTGTGGCCTTGTACGCATACATCAACTCAACTCAAAGACACGCCCCATACATTTTAAATACTAATAAAAACACCGCCCTTGCACTAAAAATCGGAAAATACACACAAATAAACAAACACCAGTGTTTCCTTTTTACTATTTTTTGCACTACCATATATGGACTCGAAGACACGCATGTATTTACATACGGTCTTTAGTACACGCCCACATTCTCATATATGGTCCTCAACCAGGATACACCTTCATTTCCATATACAAACCTAAGCACACACTTACATTCTCTCTCTCTCTCTTTTTTTTTTTTACTTTAAAGGCACGCCCACTCAGGGCACGCCTATATTTCCATATATGGACTCAATGCCATGCCTACATTCTGGTCTGACCTTCAAGCCACGCCCCCCAGAGAGAATCACAATTTCCTTTTGCGTCCAAAGCCCTAACTAAACATGCTGAAGTTAATTAGAATTATTGCAGAAAAACCGCACACTTCTAATTCATTTGAATTAATTCTATCACTAATATATATATATATATATATATATATATATAGTTGCACATGATGATAATGGATACTAACCGCCGCTGTTTGTGTCTTGAACGAGAGACTCGGAGGTCAATTTCTCACTGAAATCAGAGAAGTTTTGTCTGTCAGTTTTACAACACAAACAAATTTTAATAGAATTTAAGTTCACTTAACGCTGAGGTGTCTTTGTCACGATGCTGTTGTGTACCTCGCGGCCTCTTTTCCTCCGCTGGAGTTCGTCCCTTTGAGAAGCGCGTGCTGAACGAGACCAGTGAGACTGGCTAACCGCTGCTCCATCGCCTGCATGCGCTTGCTGAAGGAAACGTGAACCGCAGTTAAAATGGACAACAACTCATCTAACGCCGTTCTAACAATCCCCCGAGCAGCTAGCTATGATGTATTTACTCCAAATTTACCCCAAATCTACCTCAGACACTAAATGCACTTGTCTAAATCATCACAGATTTAAAAAAAACCAAACAAACAAAGAAACATACGAGCACGAGCTAGCTAATGACTAAGCGTACTGATTACGCTAGTTGGCTCATAGCCATTTGATCATCCGTATGAACAAGATGAACACACAAACTTGAGAAAAACACCAACATTTTCCTCAGACGTGTGGGGAAACGATTAAGGGGAAAAAAAACTCTGTATAACTAAAATTACGTAAACACTGCGGTGGCTGTCGAACTTGTTTAAACTTGCATTTGAATTTCGTTTCAAAGTAAACATTTTAGCATTCGAATGCATTTGAATATTAATTAGGTTTAAAAGATTTATGTTGACGAACTCCGAACACTTTTCACGCCGAGCTTTTTCAGGAGTTCAGGACTCGACATGTCGTCACATTTATTATTTAATTGACTAGCTGTAATTGTAGGGATTTTAGCGGTGGCCATGCTAGCAAACCGTTCTGGTGTCCCATACTGCCCCCTAGTGACAGGCCACATTTCTTACATCAAGCTACAGTCCAACTGGCATTCGACCAAAACATTTGGGGAACACGTGTTTGTATGGATTCGTTTTAGACAAACAAATAAAAGTAAAGCAGAGGATCTTAAATATTCAAATGTGGAATTTCACCTTTGAATACGTAAATATAATGTAAATTAGACTAGTATTCTTATAGCTAACGAATATCCGACCATATAATATAAATCACTTCTGAGGTACAGCCACATCTTTAAACTACGTTTAAACTAAATTCAGACTAATCCTTGGCCGAACTCTTCCTCCAGAGTACCGATGAGACAGCGGGGTTGTATTTTCACCACTGTGGTTTGGTTTGATGTGGGTGAAGAAAATATTAGCTTTGAGTTCCAGCCTGGAGAAAACACCAAAGCAAACTTCCACATCGTCTGTTGTTGACAACGCAAATAAACATGCTTACACAACAACACTGTCTCTTCTTACAAGGTCCTGAAGTAGCGAAATGTGAACCGAGCCTCACCTCTGAGGATTTGCTGATGTTCCGAGCCCCTGGAACGGTCTTTCTCCGTGCAAATCTGCGTACACGGGGGACGCCAGGTTCCCTCTGGGCCTCGCTGCCAGCTCCAGCGTCCCGTTGCTCTCCTTCCTGAAAGATCTCCGCAGAGACGACGTCCTCTCCACCATCATGTGTGCGTTCTGTCCCGGGTGGATGTCGATCATCCTGACCTCGTTGACCCTGTGGGGCGAAGGGGGCGGAGTTTTCTGATTTTTCGGGCTCAGCGGGCTGTGCTGGTTCTCGCTGTACTTGCGAGATTTCTGCCTGTAAAGAGAGTGATGGGGGAAGACGGCGCCGTCGGGGACGTCGGACATGCTCAGGCGCGCCTCGGGAAACGCGTACGGGTCCACGTCCTCGTCTGGTTTGACATCCCGCCGCTCCAGGATGGCGCTGGAAGACGGCGTGCTGGACACGCGCTCTCGGGGAAGTGTGGCGCCGGCTGGCATGGTGCGAGAGTTGTAGGAGAACCGCGATGGTGACGTGGGAACGGAACGAGCCAGCGGTGGAGACAGAGGACCCTGGATGGGACTTTGGGGCGCAGGAAGTGTGTGAACCATCGACTGTCCACCAGCCTGCTGCTGTCTGGGGCTGTACAGCCTCTCACGAGAAATCTGAGAAGATGACGAATGAAATTTGTTGTGTTTAATTTTAGCAGCAGATATTCCACTGATCCATGTTTTTAGATCTGACACCAGCACTTTATCATAAACAAACTGAACGTAAATCCGGATTAGAACTAAATTCTGACCGTTTAACTCGGCCAGTTCATCGTGCTAGGTTGTTTTTTTTTTTTTATATCTCCACTACAAATACCTACATTTATACTGTAATCAAGAAATCCAAGCTCTATGAATATCCCAATAAGAACGCCTCCACTACAGAATGCCCCACCCCATTTCTCTGGTAAACATGTGATACAGGGCCTGTATTTGCATACTGAAACATGATTGGCTCTACTATGTTATGACACAATAACCCCAGCCTGTCAAATACTAACTCGGTTTTTCTGATATTTCTTAAAAGAATACAGCAAACCACCGCTGTAGCACAGTTTTCACACTTTAAACATCTGTTCACTGAAATTTTACACGCTGATGTTTCAGAATGAAAATATCCTCGCAGCTTTACCTGTGCTGTAAATAAAACTTAGATAGCAGTACATAAGCATTTAAACGTACTTCGTGCTCGTTTCCTTCACACCTTCGGAGAGCGGCCGCGTTGTGGCGTTACGGGACTGATCGCGTGTTGCGCGTTAGTTTAGCGAGATGTACACGAGCGTGTGCAGCCGGCGTTACACACCTCCATACCGGAGGATTAACGTGTCTGTGGGAAACGACGAGCATCGACGAGCCGAGTTTTGGTGGAATTAAAGAAGCCTTTAGTCTGAAAAAGCGGCGGTCCTCGTCGCAGGCGTTTTGCTCTAACGAAGATGAAAAAAAACGAAACCGTTTCCTGTCTGAACGACTCCCTATTCACATGAATAACCAGCTTTAGAAACCGAACAGAACCCGGCTCTTGTGTCGTCGTGATTTCGGCTGAAAACAGAGACGGAAACACAACAGCGGCGGCTCTGCCCCGACCTGCCGGAGCCGAGCGGAACGCAGAGCGAAACGCAGAGCGAAACGCAGAGCGCCTGCAGGACAATCAGAGCTCGGCATAAACCCGGCCTGTCTCTCATCACCTCCAACATCAGAGCAACCGGAATGTGTCTGATCATGCACGACGACCTGAGACCACCTCACAGCCGTCAGCCGTGTCACAGAACACGCGGGGAACGTTACAGCGGGGAGTGACGCAGCACAAACGCTGCACTTCAGACCGCGGGGAATCCTCTGCGTAATCTCTCTCGCTGCGATAACCGAGCTGTCAGACGTCACGCAGCACAAACCTGCAAATAAAAACCTCCTAGTGCTGAAAAGACATCTGGAGCATTATAAACCTCTTCTTTACAATTAAATCTATTTTACTTTCTCTACTTTTATTTATATTTCTATCATTAACATTTTATAAATATTTTTAAAACAGTAATTAAATGTTAGTTTTTTTCCCCCCGAACTATAACTCTGTTTTATCCTAATTTATTATTACTATTTCATCTTGAGCACTTATTTATTTTTCACTTACTTTATTATTAGTTTCAGAATGATTTATTTTTAGAATTTTTTTTACATTTTTATTTTCTCTATTTCCTTACGATGTTCATTTAAGTTGCTTTTCTCCTTAATACAATTACAGCTGCATTTTAATGTATAAAATTCATTATTGTAGTTATTATTATTATTATCAAACAACAACAACAACAACAACAACAGTCCCCACATTGATTTTACAGAAAACTAAAAATGAGTTAGAATTAGAAAATCTGTATTTATTGGTATAAAAATGTACGACAAAGGAAATCCATTTGTAAAAAGTCCTTACTGCGGCATTAACAGACTTTTTTGTTTTAAAGATTCTACATTTGTTGTTGCTGGTTAGCTGTATGCAAATGAGCTTCCTACAGACTCCACCCACTGGATGTCACAAACAGCATTTCTTTCTTTGATAAGATCTACTATAATACATATAAAACAAAGGAAGGGGCGAGTCAGTGCAGCGCTTCTAACGCAGAAGAATCACCCATAATCCTCGGGGGAAGGCGTGTTGCAACAGGTGCTTAAACTCTGCTGCACATAAACCACTCGGGTAACGATTCAAGTTTCTCATGTGAGCGAGAAACACATAAAACACGCTTGTAAAACAGTGCGATCGTTAACACATCAGCGTGCGGGAGAAGCGGCAAAGCTCGTGGAAAAACTCCCGATTCAGTGTTTGGGTTTATCTCGGACACAGGACCCTGACTGAAGCCGACTTTGTGCCTTAAACGCCTCGTTCATCCCCCTAAAGAGATTTAATCCACAGCTGAACTGCTGAAAGACGCCCATGAAACGCTAGAACCAGACAATGAGCCGTTTAATGAGCCTCACGAACAGGTGTGTGACGTGAACAAGCGTGTCGAAGCACGTACACGTTCGTCCGTTCGCTTTGAAAATGTAATGCGGTCTTGTTTGGCGGTGGTGATGGGCGTGGCAGGAACGACACAATGACGATAAGTGATGACAACACGCCATTTATTCTTCTGTAACACGTTTAATAGTGACAAGAATTTCGCCTCTTTTCAGCGAGTCAGATCATTTAACTCGGCTCAAGACGACTCCCTAAACGACTCATTGGTATTTTGTCGAAGCTGATGTTCTCCTTAAGGAAGACTTCAGTCCTATATACTTTCCTAAACACAGTCTGTTTTATTTTAAGTCTTGAGAAAGCTGAGGAGCTTTCGTCTGCCCAATGCTAATCACAATGCTGCTAGCATGACTAAGCACATTTTCAGATGTAGCACATTCCAAGAGTGGCGTAGTTAATATAATCACAAAACTAATCCATATTAATGACCTTAACCAGCACACTAACTCATTATAAATGTATCCGGGTCGAATTATATGAATTTTTAGGTTAGTTAACATTACTAGTCATTACTAGTCATTACTATTACATAGTCATTACATTATTTTCCTTGCTAGCTAGCAAAACATCCCTTCTTAGCATAACTTCTCAGTGTTTTCTTAATACAGGATGATAAATATGTAACGAAAATGCTTTGATATGTTTGACAGCTTAACGGCGGTCATGTTTTTATTCCAGTCAAGGATGTAGCTGCTTGCTAGCTAAAATAATGTTCACTTATTTTCTTTGCTTGCTCGAAAGATCTGTTCTTAAGGAAACAGAACGTGAAAGCAGCTAAATATTACTCGTCTTTTCTATATTTGAAAGCGATGTTAATTTCCACACGACGAAACCTTTAAGTGATGAGACGTTTAATAAATGATCCCCCCCCCGCACTTTCTGCAGGAACCTCTGGTTTAAATACAGCAGCTGGAAATATGCTAACAATCAGGAACATTACTGTCAAGCTAACGCGACGTTTATGCCGTACATCACGAGTTGGGGTTTTAAATAAAGCTTTAGAATCTGTAAAACACTCAGATGGTTGGTTCAGAGTACCGTCTGCTGTTCCTGGTGAAGTACTGCTGTAATGCTAGGTTTGATAACATCACACTGTGCGTGCGCTCATTAGTCAAAAGGTCAAAGTGCGTGATCTAACTCACAAAGCACACTCTTCCACGAATTCCAGCTAAGGATTGGGAATAACCGAAGGGGGAAAAGAAAAAAAAAAAAAAGTCTGATCTGGCACATCATCCCTGTAATATAAAAACATTTTCAGAGACATGTTGGAAAATTTCTCTTTGCCCTTTTAGTTAATCGTTTAAAACGGGTCATTACGCAGTCTGTTTTTTTGGCGAATCAGCATCTGGTGTTGTGTCATTCCTCTGTGTTTGTGTGTGATGGTTTCAGACGAGAGCCAGACACACGCTCACTGTTATTAACTACAATTTGTGGTAACGCTGCGTCCACAAGCGATATCGCTGGCGTCTTTTAACTGCCCGAGTATCAGACATGAGAAAAACAGCAGCCTGAGTCCAGGACCAAAAACCGCTTTCATTTCATTACATCACGACTTCGCCATGTAATATATATTATCCCACAATGCTCCTGAACGCTGAATGCTGTAGGTTCGAATCGTTTCTATAGTAACAGCTCATTCACAGGGGCTTGTGCTGTGGTGAAGTTTTCTTCTTGTAAGGAGATGTTTATTTAACATTTACAGAAGGAAGGAGTCTCCAGTGTCAGAGCTTTGTAACAGTCAGAGGTAAAGCTGGAACGTCTCCACACCTTCAGGACAGAGGAGTGTACGCTTCTTTACGGTAACACGACAAGCCGACATTTTCAGACTTCAGTAAAGAGAATAAAGAGCGGGCTGGCGAGGGAGCGACTGTTTATAGCTGCTACTGTAACGTCTGTGAGAACAGGAACTTGTTTCATGATGTTCAATGTAGCTATAAATGGATAAAAGTATGACTCGTTGCTCCGTTGGACGAGCTGTAGACTCAATCTCAGAACCGCTGTGTCGGGGACATCGCTGATTTCTTTACTTTTCTGTTAACATTTTTTTCAGCCCTAAAATGAGCAAATTAGCCCCGCCCCTCACTGAAACAGAAGCTAAAACCGTTGTACCTTTCTTAAAAGGGTAAACATGTCATTTTAACATAAGAAGGGTGGCGTGGGTGGAGAATGGTTTCCAGAGGTTTCTTGTCGGCTGATCTACTGATTTTCCGGTATTTACCAGAATTTCTCTGCTTCCTTTAACGTAAAATGGGCGGGGCTAAGATTGGACGGAACTATCGTGAGCGTCATCCTTGCAAATCACAAAGCTGATAACACCATAATTCCTGCTACTTTGTGCGACGACGTTAACGTGCTTCTGTTTAAGTTTAAAAAAAAACCAGAACAGTTAACCTATCTATGCTAATTATTATTATTTATTTTTTTTATAACTGATGAGATTACAAAAGCACAAAAAAAAGTCATGACTTTATGTGCAGTCGTGCGGAGCGATACGATGATACGAGACGATAAAACGTTCCTGTAAAGTCTTTACACACGGCTTTCATTAGACCACAAATAACAGCAGGTCTGGTTCCAATTATGCCCCTTAATCCGCTCCACATGCTAACAGGAATGCTAATGCCACTGTCTGGCCTCCTGAAGCCGTGTGTCACATTTACTGCTCTTAAAGGAAAGGAACAGTGCAGCAAAATACAAGATCAAGACTGACACTAATTTCCTTTTTCTGTTTAAAAAGGCAGCTTGATGACATCATTACAAAAAAAAAAAAAAACATGCTATGATCATTGCGGTGCTGTTGCGCACCTGGTGTAGAGATATAACAAGATATATGCTGATATAAACATATCAGTAGGAACGTGTCATCGTTTTGGTGAACGTTTCACTCACTCTGGCGTCTCCGTTGTTGTTTCTCGAGTTGTGATTGAAGGCCTGATTGGGGTCTTTGTGATAAACCTTCAGGTAAGAGTGTGGCGTGACGTTCCTGCAAACACAAAAACGCAGAAAGAGGTCAGTGGCTGCGATTCGGAATCAGAATCACTTTCAACACTGAATGAATCAACAACAAACTCACTGATTCAATCGAGTATTTTGACACACATGAATTAACTTTAGTAATAACAGTGTATGACCTTATAAAACGTCATCTGATCTCAAGCATGATCGCAGCAGGCCACACCCACAGGATACATCGTCATAAAAACATTTAAATAAAAGGTAAACCAATGGATGAATCGTCTTCGTTATGAACAGTCCGGGATACACAGCGTCAAGCTTTAAAGTCCACGTGAAGTGCCTCGAAACGTGTAGCATTATTCAGTGTGTTGACCTCATTTTCACTGAAACAGGAAGTCAGGGCGGGGCATATCGAGTGGCCCCACCCCCCTTTTAAAAGAACCAATAGTGTTCAGCTTACCTCACAGCCAGGAAACTGTTGTGGGTGGGGCACTTCAGATTCTACAGGGCATTTGATTTGACAAAAAATCCGACGAGAAGCTGAAGTGCGTTATGATGTCATCAAAACCGTCGATCCGTACCGGTGGAGAAAGAGACCGTAGATTTTGTCGTTGTTTTCGGGCTCACTAGCTTATAGATCGTATTCATACTAAAAGCTCAAGTGATCCTTTGCTAAGCCCCGCCCCTTGTTTCGACATTCAACAAGCTTTCGAGCGCTGTAAGCAGACTTTAAGATTTTAAAATGACACGCGAGTATTATCGTGGCAGTCTCTTCAGCGTTAGTACGTGGGGGGGGGACAAAAACAAACGCTGTTATGGTTATCACGGTTCTCCGTATCGCAGTTCCGTCGTGTCTCAGCTACACGTGATTCTAAATTCAACACGGGTGCCGTTTTCCAGTGGTTCTATCTTTGAGAGAAATCAGAGCAGCTGGTGAGGGAGCGACTGTTTATAGAGTGATAACAGGAACGTTCCACATTAAATGCAACTATAAATGGATAAAAAGTAGTGTGTGTATGTGTGTGTGTGAGGCTGCACGCAGACAGTGGTCCACACCCTCCTCTGCATCGTCCCCTGCGGCTCACACACCAGTCCGACAGGAAAGAGAGAAAGATCCAGCGTGCGCGTGTGTGTGTGTGTGATTGTACGGAGAACTGGGTGTGGCTGTTTGTAACGTTTGAAAGTTATGGGAGCAAACGTGTGTCAACACACACGCCCGAGCCGTCTGTCAAAACACGTCGCTGTTATTGTAACAGACACGAACGTATAAACATGGCGACAAAATGCCAACATTGTAGGTTTACGCTAAATAACCTGCAGCTGTAGAATACATCAGTATATTCTATACAATTCTACACGATGCAGGAAATATAATATAGATGACTCTGGTTCCAGCTCGTACTGATAACGAGCAATACAACACTTCACGTCTCGCTGTTATGAGAAAACAATCAACGACAGGGTGGTGTGATGAAGCAGAGCTCGGAAGTTGATGATTTCCCTATAACTGCATGTCCCCAGAGTCTTTTATTCCTCTTATACCTACTGTATAGCTTTTATTAGTTACCTTCGATGTTGTGGAACGTCTGTAAAACGAGTGAGTTCCTGTTCTCGCTTACGTTATAGCAGCTGTAAACACTCCATCTCTCACCAGCCCTCTCTCTACTCTCTCCAAGTTAATAAGACAAAAAAATGCAGCTTGAGCTCCAAAATCTCCTCCCTGTGCTCAGGATTTCCTCCTGACGGTCTGTGTGTGTGTGTGTGTGTGTGTGTGTGTGTGTGTGTGTGTGAGGAAATTAGCAGTACTCATGTGCTGATATAACAATATTACGCATAGACGTTAATAGGCTAGGTGTAAAAACCCACCTGACGTCGGTGAGCTCGTAGTAGATGTTCCTCACGTGGTCCTTCATGTAGATGGCCATGTTGGGCGACTCGAGCATGGCGAGCGTGAGCTGCTGAGGGAAAGCGCTGACGAACAGAGCGTGAACTGTATCAGCACTCGACACCTCGTTAGGCATGAGGACCTGCTTCGTCTCCTCACCGTATTGCAGGAACAGAACACCTGGAGCACACCCAGAGAAACCACAGCTGTCTAACGTACCTGTACACCGTCCCCTCGGAAAAAGTATCGGAACAGCAAGGGCAGATCTGTGGTATTCGCTATACACCGAGATGAAAAGATGAATATGAGATGATGGATCAGGATTTCAGAGTTCAATGCCCGAGATTTACATCCAGACGCGTAAAACAACGCAGAACGCAGCACTTTTTGTGGCAGACCACCGGATTTTCAGGTAAGCAAAAGTATTGGAACAGTAACCGAGCGCATTAAGAGAGAAAAAACAGTAGAAGGTACGGCTCCGTGCTGACGGCTTCAGCCTGACGATGCGCTTCCTGAAAAAACACGCAAAAACTAAAACACGCATCTATCAGGTGTCTCCCATATCGCCATAGCAACAGGTCAAAAATCTTAACTGCTACGACGAAACGAAATACTGGCACCTTTGTGTTAACCTTCTCAAACAATAAACTCCACGTCATCTACACAACATGACTGATCTCGAATTCTGAGCAAGAAGTATTTATTTATAAATAAATAAATAAATAAATAAATAAATAAATAAAGGTTTCTAGGGTGTGAGAGCAGCATGTCCGCGTGGACCGTTTCTTTTTCCTCTGTAAATCCATGTGCGGTGTAAAGAAATGACTGTAAATGTACAGCTGCAATCCAAATGAGCCACATTGCAAATCAGCTTTATCATCAAAATGTACAGACTTTCAGCCATTTACGACGAACAAATCAAACAAAAGCAGTCGGAATGGTTCGACACGACGAATGCTTCAAGTGGTTTCCCCAAATTCAACTGAAAATCTGACTTGTAATGATTTCTGCGGGGTCGGGTAGATTAGTAGATTTTCTGAGTAGCTAGCTAACTTTAACTTTTTTAAAGTTACAATAAGGAACTGGACTGACTTTAGAGATTTGTAGAGAATTTCAGTGGCACTGAGTGAGTAAATATCCAGACCAAACACAGGTGGCTAATATTAGTGTTCTTATTCCAGTCTGACTTTCAGTGAAAGCTAAATCCAGCCTCTAATTATCAATTTAAAGCCACATTTTATTTACTGAAGTGTGAAGAGTATACACTGGACTCTGTGTGTGCGTGTGTGTGTGTGTGTTATGGGAATCTTAAACCCCTGCTATTTGAAAGTAAAATAAATCCCAGCAGTGCCATGGCTCTGATTCAGCTGAACACCACTGCAACAACACCCTGCTCTCTCTCTCTCTCTCTCTCTCACACACACACACACACACACACACACACACAATCCGAAACATTGGTTAAACACCAGCTTATTTGTTGGTGCACGCTCAGCCCAACCCTCGGGCTTCTCCTCGCCTCGGTGTTGTGTTTAAAGAGAGACGTAACGGGATACGACTCCGAACTGAGGAATCGCACCAAACTTCCAAAATAACTGTTTCAACAAGCAGTGGCACATTTTCAATGTGGAAAAAAAAAATACCCAACAAAAAACTAAACAATATCAATATACAAACATTTCTAGAGGATGCTTTAAAAGTGTTCGTACTTAGCGGGGAGAAAAGAAAAATATGCGACGGGAATGAAAAATTGAAACTCATGAAATGCATAAATCTTCGAGTCTCATCGGTTACATGAACACAAAGAAACGAAGAAAAATTTCGCCGCTTCGCCGTCTGTGAAGCGATCCCGGCTTCCGAACGACGGAACATTTCTCGCGGTGCTGAACTGAAGAAGGTGTGAATGAAAGAGAGGGAGAGAGTAAGCGGTGATACCCAGCGAGCGCTCCTTGGTGTAGTTGCTGGATTTGACGACGGGAAGGCTGGCGCGAGTGCGGCTTCCCCGCGTGAAGGTCGGGAGCGCTTCTCCTTCAGACATGACCTCTCTCACACACTCCTGCTCCCCTAAAACACCGTGAGTCCTGATCTGGAACAGAGAAACACACACACACAAAACGTCAAGACCATCGTCACTCGTCCCCGGGCGTACCGGGAATTCACAACGCAGGTTCAGATCGTTAACGCACTCGGTCTAATACCTTATCGTTTCCATAGTAACAGCTCGTTCACAGGGACGTGCACAGCGGATGCTCCGCTAATAATAAACATCAAAACAAATCACTGATACGGAGAAGTTTTCTTGAAGCAAGGAGGCGTTTATTTAAACATTGATGGAAGGAGTCTCCAGTGTCAGGAGTAAACATTGATGGAAGGAGTCTCCAGTGTCAGGAGTCAAGCGAGACACACGCTGTTTTAAATTCTTATAATGCTTTTTTTTTTTTAAATGTTTTTAGAGCTACTTCAACACTAGAGACGCTAACCCATCATGAGAGAATTCGAAATCTTTTCACAAACACTAGCGCATTTGAATTGTGTGTTTACAGCCTTTAAAGTCTGGATCCTGGGAGGTGGTGGAGTTGGGGACATGACGGGAAGTTTGAGAACGGTGTTAAACGCTTTTCTGTGGCTGTAAAGGAGACGAGGAGAACAGAGACATGAGGAAAGACAGAAACAGCACAGGACATGTTCATCTCCTCCTCATCTTCCACACTCGAGGAAAAATGCAAAGTGTGTGTGTGTGTGTGTGTGTGTGTGTGTGTGAAGCCACAGCGATCATGTGGGGACTCCATCATAAATCATTACATGTTTAAAGTCCAGTTCACGGAGCCAGAAGCTCAGAGAAGGACCACATTTTCCACCTCTGTGTGCGGGAAAGAGTGGGACATGTGACGGGACAACATTCTTCTGGAGGCTCGTCATAACGACTCTGTACGCAAATAACCAAAATTACTATTGCACAAAACTCCTGGGATCATCATCATCATCATTATTACTATTATTATTACTCTTACTGTAAGAAGAGTCTGTGAATGAGACGAACACACTGCAACATACGCTTCTGAGGGAAAACGACACATTTTAATCGTAATAATATTGTACATCTGTAAAATGTCAACGTATGAAGATGTAGAAAGGGTTTTAAAAGGTTTACTGCCAAACACACACACACACACACACCCACACACACACACACACTCCCACCCCAGGCTGCCGGAGGGAATCTCCCCCTTTATTGCATGAAATACAAACTGTCAACACAATTACAGCTCAGCTTTTTCATCAGCTGAACAATAAAAATGTGATTTACGGGCAGTGGCAGATCTGCGATAAACACACACACACACACACACACACACACACACACACACACACACACTCCATGACTCTCCAAATCTGTGACAAAACAGAATTTAGAGGTTTACTGAAAGCTGAAGTAAATCCTTCACCTGGACGTGGCGACTCCGTGGTTACAGCGCTGGGTTTCTGATCAGAAGGTTGTGAGTTCAAATCTCAGCACCGCTAAACTACTACAGTTCAGTCCTGGAGCAAGATCGTTCTGCTTCAACAGCTCCGTTTGATCCTGTCTCAGTTTCTTTGGATAAAACTGCCAGACAAATGAGCGGCATGTAATCCAACTAAAACAACTAAATGTACACCGTACTGGATTACAGCCTAACATAGAGCTGCACCTGCTCCAGATCCGGCTCGGATCCGGTTTACGGAGCCGGGCCAAAACAGATTTAGAAGTAGCTCAGGTTAATAAACAATTCAAAAAAAAAAAAAAGATTTCTAATCTCTCACCTAGTTTAGATAGAAGTGGTGCAAACTTAAGTCTGGTATCACAGCCACTTCCTGTCTCATTACTCACGAAACCGGTTACGGGTTTCTCACCACAACGTTTTATTTGTTGCGAAAACTTTTTTTTTTTTTTAAAGAGACGAAGATAAAAAAAATCACTCATGTTTTATAAATCTAAAGTTATTGTGTAATTAAGTTACTGTGATATGATGTGCGTGTTGAGGTTTTTGTTTAAAGCTTGGAAGGGAATCAGAGTGTTTGTACAACCAGGTATTCACTTTAATATCAAAATTACACACCGCACTATTCAGGCGTAATTACAGTCTTAAGCTACGCACGAGTTACATGCGAGTCTGGGGCAGAGTTGAAGTAAAACAGAGGCGTGTCTCAGTTACGCATTCTTCTGACCTTGAACTTCATGTCCAGCTCCACGGTCTGACGGATCTCACGTAACCACAAAACGTCACAACGAAACCTATCTTTTTGCTGTAGATATACTCAAAAGCTCTATTCGAGGCCAATATTAAAGACATCAATATCAATAGAGTCAACTTTAGGTCTCTTTACACCCCCACACGGAGGACATCAGACGAGACGCATCTTAATCCGAGACGTCTCAGCGAGTGAATTATTTACGAATGAAAATTAGGAGTGAACTTAAAAGCGCTAGGTCAGATTATCCTTCAAACTATGGGCAGGTTTTCTTTACCGGAGAGCACGTCAAACTAATTCAGCAAATCAAAACAGCGAATTAAACGCGTTGTTCAGACATTATTATTTTGCATTTCTTTAGCGCAAGAAAAATCCTGCGGATTCAGAGGACTGACTTAAGAGCTGCGTAATGCGTAATTCACACCTAAATCTCTTCATATCCGGTGTCCTGTGTCTCCCTGTTTGTACTTGTATTTTATATGTGTGTTTAGAGGTATGCGTACTTAAAAATATAACACTCTGATCAGTCTGTGTAGACGAATATTCATCTACAGCTTATTAATAAACGACTTAAACAAAACAACAAGGAGACAAATCTCATGTTCAGAGAGATGAAGAGTCCAACCCTGGTTTTAGGAACAGAGCCGAACCGTACGTACACACACACACACACACACACACACACACACACACAAATCTACATCGTTGTTGTTATTTAAAAAGCTTTTTCAGCAGTGTCAGAAAGTTCCAGACATGAAAGAGTAACGTGGTTTAATGGTTTTTTTAGGGGGGGGTGGGGGGGGTTAGCCCGAGTGCTCATACTCGCTGTTATGAGCTGCAGGAATGTGAGAGAGAAAAGCAGCACATTCTTCACGACCACAATCAAAACATGAGTCGCTGAACTGGTACAGAGCGTAAAACACTAAAAACGAGTCTCCTGTTCACTCAGACCAGTTCCCCAACCTCTAACACCTCACAGCCTACACCACCGACCACTAAACCTCCCGGCGCCCGCAAACAGCACACAACCAGCACTGCAATTCAAACGACAATTACAGCAGCAACACAATACACAACAGTCATCTGAGCCGGGTTGCCAGGTTGGTGCTTTTCATGAACTCGGACTTGCAGCCGAGACTTGCGTCTGTTATTTTTTTTTTTTTTTAGCCCACAGGTTTAGAATTCAGGTTAATCATATGAATTAATTAATTAATTAGCCTAGAGTATTTTTTGTTAATGTAAACAGTAATTACACGGTCAATTATGTGATTAAAATGCAGTCACTCAGTCTTAGCAGATTCTCTCATTTTTTTTATACTGAGATTATTATAGGGGAGTTTTACACCCTTCGCTTCATATCATCTGGTTTTGCTTCTTTCTAAAAAAAAAAAATAAGTAAATAAATAAATTATATATATGAGAGAGAGCGAGAGAGAGAGAGAGAGAGAGAGAGAGAGAGAGCGCGAGCACAAAATAAAAAAAAATCCAATAAAATAAGCTTGAAATAAGTAAAATATCTAGAGTAAATAATAGGCTAAATAATTTTAGATTTGTTGTATAATAATCTCAGAACAGATGAACAGGTGAAATTGTTTATTAATAGAAACAGAAAAACAAGATATTAATATTATAATACATATATATTATAATAACAGTCACTAAAATGCATAATATAGTCAATAAAAATGAATAAAGAGACTGCTTTTAGTGTATGAACTGCTTATTAAGTGTCAGTGAACTGGTTTAGCCAGTGTGTGCACCCTGTTTGACAACAACAACGACGACGACGACGACAATAATACCATTTTAGCATCCAAAACTTTACATTCCTATATATTCACCGATGATGGTCACGGTCATGTTTTTAGGATTTTCCGCAGTCCGAATTTCTGTAAACAGTTCTTTGGAAATGGATTTATTTTATTTCATCTTGAGTTTTTACCCCCTCACGCAGACCTGGCAACCCTAAATCTCCACATTCATGCCCGAAATCTCAATAATCTACGCATTTCCTGGCCCAAACCCAACTCCACATGAAACACTTCAAACTCAGGCCAGAATAGCGTGCTGACTGACATTCTGCTACGGTGCCAAAAGTTTTTCCACCCACTGAAAAGAGACGATTCCAGTCATTAACATTTCAACACAAAGCCCTGGACATAAAGGCGCTAATGAACACGGCTCGTGCAGGAAGTTCACCAAGAGAGCAGGTTTACCCTGTCTGAGCGCTACAGACGGACTGCGTATGTGTGTACGCGTCTGAGGCAGAGGTGTGTGACTACAAATTACAACTTCATTTCATTCATAACGTTCTCCGAACAAGGTGCCATGATGGTTTAAAATCACAGAGGACGAAATGACATCATACAGTCACGTGGTGTTCCTCAAGGTTCCACTCTGAGTCCACTGTAACGCTGGGCGATATGGCAAGATCACGTTATTGAAATTATAAACCGTGGCTCAATACTGAGACGTTTCTGAGATATCGCAGGTATCTTGATGATTTATAACATTTTAATAATCAACTGCAAGCTTATTTGCTCCAATATCGTCACCTGCTATCTGCCCTCTTCGACATATATAAGCGCTGTGATTGACAGGATAGAGACAGTATGCCCCTCCCACCCAGAGAGCACAGACTGTTTTGTCGCTCTGGACAAAAGAGCATACAAACAAAAGTATAAAAGACAACATGGAGGATGTAGTTCAATTCTGGGTCCTTTGTTGATTTTATTTCCAAAATATTAGAGGTGGATTTACAAAACAGACAAGAATCATCCAATCAACAACGTTCTGATGTCAAATGTAATCCAGGTAAATCCACAACACTTCCATGAAAATGTTAAATAAAACATGGAGGACAAAAGAATATGTTTCGTAATAATGCGGTCACTTGAAATATGATCTTGTGAAAAACATCACGAAGTGTAATTAAATGAAATGAAATGAATCTAATAATCGTGAAATACAGAGTTAATATCAGTAAACGTTTGAAGACAAGAAAGCCTGCGCTTCTCAAAAACACACAACCCTTCTCACAGAGCAGCGCCTCCACGCCTACGGCCAGATTAAGGGCGTAACTCCGACATATCGGCGTATTTGGAGCGGAGCTCAGACACGCAGAAACTGTTGCAGAATCGGAATCATTCGGTTCTCGTGCCAGAGGCCGGTAATTAAAACGATCTGTGGTGAAGTTTCATTCCGCAGCCAAACGTTTTACTCAACTGCTTCCTGTGGACTCGCGAGGACTTTCTCAACACACGTCATCTGAACAAAACACTTCAGCGCTGGGAATTCTGCACATGGGAAATCTCAAGCTGTGATGCTTATTAATACGCTGCGTCCCAATCCGCCTAGTTATACTAGGCACTTCTGAGTGTGTCGCAAAAGTACTGGGACACGCTAACAAACACGTCACGTAACGGAGGAGAACGCCGTCACGCACGCCGTCGCCGCAAGCAAACTCCTCGCTGCATTCCAGCTTTTCTACCGTCATTATTCCTTATTTCATTTACAATTACTAATCCTATGTGACAAAAAAAAACAAACGACAAGTGGTTAGTGTTTAACATTTAAGTTCTTATGCTTAAATATTGAAGACGCATCACAGATGTTACACTCTGTGCAATGTCTGTTAATAATAATAATAATAATAATAATAATAATAATAATAATGATAATAATAATTAGTAGTAGTATTAGTCACTTCCGTGTAATGATAGTGATTCCTTAGGGTGTGTATTGGAACACACACACACACACACACACACACACACACACACACACACACAGAGTACTGTGGTAGATGGTATCTCAGCACAGGTGCCGGTGTGGTACACGTTTTCTGGGCAGTCATGCGTAACAACGCGCTGCAGGAGAACAAAAGCCTTGATTGTCCTCTCTGCCAAATTTCACATCCACTCGTCCTGAGGTTTATGGAGCATGACAGGTGGCTCACTGCGCTGTGTGTGTGTGTGTGTGTGTGTGTGTGTGTAATGACTCAGCCTGCAGTGCCTTCATTAAAAACTAGCATTAAGCAACAGGCTCTGAAAGACTAAACCGGAATCGAGGTGGGGAAAAAAAAAAAAAAAACGGAGCCGATGGAGAACGCAGCATTTTTCGAATTTCAAATCGACACTGAAAGGCGGCGGATGTGAGTGACGTCGGTTCGAAGGCGTTCCGGCTGCGGCCAGATCAGGAACTCGTTTTGCGCCACAAGCCGTAATAGCATGTGTTAGCATTCAGACACTGTCATTACGCGCTACTTAGTCTGTAGAGATCGGTGTAGAGACGTCTCAATTAGGGGAATAGTTCCAAATCAAAATCAGATCACAGGAGGAGGCAGGAGAACGCTTCCTTATGTCACCTCATTCGGTCTCTTGTGGGAATTCAGGGATTTGCCACTAATCGCAATAAGAAATGCTAATCGTCAAAATGTTTAGACGGTGCACACGGCATGCTAAAGGGCTCGCCGGGTGCATCAAAAAAATACAAATCTTCCACTTTTGCGTTTCCATCCACACTAAAAGAGCGCTCATGTTTTCGGACACACTCTAAAGTGGAGAAATAAAGGGGACCAAAAAATAGCATCTTGAAAACACTGACATCATGTGATCATAAATCCAAGATGGCGGAACTTGCCGCGATGACATTTTTCACTATAGATATCTATGGGTTCCTCCATCTTGAAAAGGTCAACGAGACTCCTGTCTAGAAATTCTCAGCGAAATTAAACGACTTATGAATGGAAGCAGCTGATTGGATAAAACGTTATACTGAATCCGTGAAACTGTAACATTTTTATTTGGATTTTTCCCCCTAAAGAACGAAAGAACACAAACTTTAAAACCTTACAATTTTAACGCTTCAGCACAAAATTGTATCCAATCAGCCGCTTCCACTCAGCGTTTAATAAGAATTTCGTAGACGATGTCAGTTTCTCAGTGAACTCACCTTCTCAGTTTTTTTATGCAACACGCAATCTCAATTGTTTGTCGCTCCAATATTTTCGAACAAATTTGGTAGCAAGCATATACGCACATTGTGATCGATCAACGTGCATAAACTACGATGGAAACTCATTTATCGCATAAATTCCTCGATGCGCATCAAAAAAAAAAAAAAGAGTCATGTGACTTTGCCTCAACAACTCACGCGAGTGGATAACTGTCTCGGAAAAGTAAAAATGGCGGCGAGTGAGAATATGTTTAGACGATTTTCTTCTCTTGAACACACGAGATGGAAACGGTGATTTATTCGCAAATGTTTCATGCCACGTTCCAATTTTCCGCACAAGTTTAATTCCCTTGGAATGGAAACACGGCTCGTATCTCCAGATTTCTCACTGTTTTAGAGCAGGTAAGGTTCTGGTCCTCTGTAGTGAAGCAGTGCGCTCTGAAGGCTCGTCTCTCTAATCTCAGCTGGAAGACGCTACGGTTCGTCTGCGCTGGTCTTGTGCCAGGTCTTTGAAAATCTCGCAAAGGCCAGAATAAATCAAGCCTCCTCAGACACGCTCTCTGGCTACGGAGGATATTCGAGGAAGGAAAACAAGGGCATCGCTCCCACGGCTCCGATATCTCTCAGCGCCAAGGCCGTGGGGATTTCAGCCAATGAGAACACACACACTGGCACCGGCGGGTCTGAGCGACCGGCGGGGGTGTGACGGGGTAGTTACTCTCACCGGGATGCTTTCAGAAATACGGCTCTTCGCCGTCATCACAAACACGAAGATCGGATAAACGAAAGACGTCTGATCAGACCTCAACTCCTTACTAGTTCTCCTGTCCAAGTGTCGCCGTCAGTTTCCAATTTACGACTCAGGAAAAACGTACAAAAGCGACAAATCCGATCGAACGTCTCGGACGATTCCTCGGAACGATCCTTTGCTGCGCGGTCTGACGACTCTTCAGTTCGCCAACCACAACTTTAGTTCCTACCTGCAGTGAGGTCCCATTTACTGTTTGATACGCAACAACGTAAACACGAGCTCACGTTAAACACGTGTAGAGACCTTACGAAGAAAAATAAACCTCGGAAGGAAGTATCAGAGCTCGTGGTGTCTCTAGTGAGCGTGCACAGCTAGTGCAGTTAGCTTGCTTTGCTAATCTAATCTGAGGATTAAGCTACCGTAGTACGAAGCTGAGCATGTAAACACCTTATATCGATATATCTACATCGAATAATAGTAGCAGTTCGTCCACACGGCCAGAAGAAAGCAGCTTCACGTGCTGGTGTGAAAAGAGAAAGTCATAACGTGACTTTTGAAATTCGCGATCCGGGTTGTCGCAGTTTATTTTAAGCATTAACTCAACATTGTAGTAGAACAGGAAATAGTACTCCATCACCGTCTTGTGTTTCAAAATGACGGAGTTGGTAAAATATGAAGCTTCGGTGTAAGTGGAACGTGACGTTCCTTCACAAAGGGTCCGAAATGATGCGTTTTAAAACACAAAACAACGGCGTACTAACGAAATTTTGCCAACAGAGTTGCTTGTGGAAGTGAATCTGTCCACAGGACGTGCGTGCGAACGAGTGTGTGCGCTTCACTAAGCCCATCATTTAGTGAGGGATGAGTATAAACACCATACACAACACAACACAACAACACACACAGTCAGTGCACATCAACATGAGCATCGGTTCTAATCGACGCTGCATTAAACAGGAAAAAACAAGGACGCAGATAAGATCAGTGGGGAACGAAACACGCATTCAACCAGCACAGATGATAATCCTAATCAGACCCAGCTTAAATCTATCGCTTTGTTTACATACACATTTCGTTTCTACTTGAATTCGTGACACATTTATGCAAAGTCACACGTTTGTTATGAAAGAAACGCTACAAAGCGACACGGTGTTTTCCTTCTGTTGAGGTTTTGCTAAGAACAGAGCGGAGCTGCTATATTAACATATCGAAAGTTCAAATATTTTTTGGGTTGAGAGTAAAGAGTGAAACTAATTCTTTTTTTTTTTTAAAGGAATATGAGGGGAAAAAAACCCCAATAACTTCTGAGTAACAATGCACGTAGCCAGTGTTGTAAAAGTACTGCAAAACCTGAGATTATTCCAGAAAAGTGTGCCAGGGTTAGGTGTGCTATAAGTGTGTGATATTAATAACAGTCCCCCCCCCCCCATTGTTGGACATATTCATATAAACCAAAAACAATAATAATCCAGTGCAAACTCTTATAGTACGTTTTGACAATACTTCATTATAATAATAATAATAATAATAATAATAATAATTATTATTATTATTATTATTATACATTTTGCAAATACTTGTGAAACTTGATTACAATTATCCAGATGTTAAACACCAACAACAACAACAATGCAAAAACGAGTAGAGATATCATGTTACGTCATTTTTAAATTTTTTTTTAAAGAAGTTGTTTCTTAAAGTGTCTTGAGGTTGTTCAGTTTAAGTCATGTCCTAAACTAGTCGGTTTAGTCGCTGATTCCGGGTTAATCCTCATTTAACCCAATTAAAGGATAATTAATTAGAGTCGCGCGTGCGGAGTTAAACACGCGGTGCACGAGCCGTAATGAGAAGTAAAAGATAACAAAAAACAACAACAACAACAACAGCAACAAAAAAAAAACAGAGTTGCATGAAAATAAAAAATCACAACAGTTACCTTATAGAGTGAGATCCGATTTTTCCCAGAGTTCACTGCGCGGATAAACGCGTCCACGCCGGGGGTCGGCACGCGGAGGGCGGCATGAGCAAACCGAGTCGCGCGCTAGAGTCAACTTTCCGCTTAGAGTCCCCTACTTTCGGATTTTTGGTGTTGTTGTGCTACACACACACATACATACACACATACATACACACTCATACACACATGCGCGTGTAGACATAACCCTGGTGTGAAGCAGTGTGTGTGGGTGTGGGTGTTTAAAGGAATCCCTGTTCGGCTGTACCTGTTAAACCTGCCCTTCTGCTCATAACTCCTCGAATTGAACCGATTCACTAAAGGAACCGAATTCGAGGCGGCGAATCGGTTCGTTTTGTCTAATAACCTAAAAAAATATAAAGTACATTTCTGAAATATAACATTGCATACTTATATACATACATACATTTATGTGTATTGAAAGAGCGCTTGATTAAGTACTGTAATACGCATGTTTTGTTGTGGTTGTTGTTATTATAAGCGATTCATTTGAACGGTTCTCTTTAATCAACTCTTATGAATGAGTCGAATCAACAAAACAGCTCGCAAGTCATTTAGCAAGTAACCACAATGAACAGTAAACCTGTTCTTTGCTGCAGGATTAAAACTGTAGACATATATTTATTCATCATCTTTGTGGTGAATAAGGTAAAAAACAAAACGGTTCGTTTTGACGTAAATGGTTTTGTTCGCAAGAGTCGGTTCAGTGTTAGTAAGTCGTAACGCTGTAAACGCGCGCCGTCTTGTGGCCAAAGCGCGTCATTACAACGTAAAGTCTACAGTTCAAATCTGTTCTGCAGCGTCTTATACAAAATTTTTTCTGTCCTGATTGTACATTTACTTTTACATTTATTCATTTAGCAGACGCTTTTATCCAGAAGCGACTTACAAATGAGAAAATACAAGCAAATTGTAATTTTAAAACACTCACATACACACACTTTTAATCATCCAGCAAGTAAAATGAATCTAAAAATAAAGTACGGTCCTTGATGAAACATTTCCGGCACATCCGGGTCCATCAAGCAGAAACGATGCACTGGAAATGTCAAGTGGAAATGAACAGCTATAGAAATGTCATCTCCACTAAGTCCATTAAGAGGGGGGGGGGGGGGGGGGGAAATGCTAGTAAAGAGACATTACACTGCACAGTAGCATCACAAGAACAAATTAATTAATGATCTTATTTAGAAAAGCTTCAAAGCATACCTCAGAGATTTATCCGGGCAATAAAGTGATTGTTTCTGAGTTGGCCATGACAGTGATGCTAATCACAACTCAGGAAAATCACCAGACTGTGATGAACGCTGCACCAGAGAGGAATTAACTCATTTAATTTAACGTAATATAGTATAATTACAAGGAAATGATCTCTCTAGCCAATTCTACATTAAACCATGAGATGAGCTGTGACTTCTGAATAGCCACAGAACTGTAAAACATAGATTATACAGAATATATAGGAAACACAGAGTGACGGCGTGGTGTGGTGAAGCGGAGGTAATGTTACTGCCCTGAAGTTGATTATTTTCCTATAACAGCACGTCCCTGAGTCGTTTACTCCTCTTGTGATTTGCAGCTGCACTACTGTCAGAGCTGCTGCTCTAGAACGTTCATCAACAGCTTTTAACCGATCAGATTCCAGAGCTCGTGAATAGCTTACGTGATCCCGGAGTCTCTCCTGATGTCCAGCGATGGCCGACGCGTGATGAGGGTATTTCTGCTTCAGGAGCTCCAGAAAGGCCTCTCTCCGCCGCTCTGCGTTCTGCGTCTGCATGGCGAGTGTGTGCTTACGAGGAAGCGTGCGAGGGGACCAGGGGTTCGATCGGTCACACACGTCCCTTCTGCTCGACTTCCTGTCCAGATTGTCCACATCCTCTGCCGAGCATGGCCTCCGCTCGCTCTTCACCTTCTCTGATGAGGAGATGGAAAAACACACATGCTGGAAAAGTGGAATCATTCTGTAATGGACTTTGTAAACAAATATATACTACAGGTTTTATCATATCAACGCATAATCTATATCATCCATCCATCTTCTATACCGCTTATCCTTCAGGGTCGCAGGAAACCTTTTGTTTAACGTTTGATGACATTAGCGACGTTCGTGTGATAAAACAGTTTTTGATTAGGCTAATATAGAGTTCTGGACTGTGATTGGTCAGGAGCTGTTGATTAGTTTTCTATAACGGCGGCTCTGACAGTAGCGCAGGTTTATATTAATGCATGTTCTAATACGTTATCGTTTCTATGGTAACGGCTATAGAAACCCATTCCCAGTCCCATTCAGTTGACGCTCCACTAATAATAAAGGGATTAAATAAGGGGTTATAAGGGGATCAGAAACGTTCGGACTGGTGCCGTATATCTCATATCTCACGCCAGACAGATTTATTGCAGTCTCGCTGCACCAGAAGGCCGCTCATTGTTCTTCCACCAGACGTTGAGTATCTGTTGTTATGTAAGCTGGTGTGAAATATGGTGTTAAATATGTTCTGGTCAAACATCTGGAAGGTTCTGTGAGCACGGCAGCATCATTAAGGCTTGTTGAGACGTCGTAGATGACTGACGACGGAGCAGCTGTTCACGCGCTAGTGCTCAGTGCATACGTGAGTGTGTTTAATAATGTGCTGGCTAACAGAGAGAGAGAGAGAGAGAGAGAGAGAGAGAGAGAGAGAGAGTAAAAGAAAGGGAGACCGTGAAGAGAGAATGAGAGAGAGAGTGAGTCAGAGGGACAGACTGAGAGAGAGAGCTAGGGCTTGAAGTCCAGTGAATAAATAAACAGATTTATTTATTATGAATAATATTTATTATGAACAATTCTTACATCACACAATGTAGTTTGTTTGTTAATTATAAGTTTTGGTTGCTAAGCAACATAGCAGGTAAAGATTGAGGTATGATATGGACAGAATAATGGATTAAGTGATTAACAGTTTTATGCAGGATTCCGTTAATGTGACGCATCACAGGTGAGTGTCTCAACCAATCAGATTCCAGAACCCAAACGATCCACTTCATTATGTAATAATTAGCATTTTTAAAAAAAAAAAGTATTTATTTGTTATTAGAAGAGATCACACTCTGCCTTGCTTGTTAATGAACTCTCATTTCCATGTGTAATGAGGGAGTAAGAAATGAACAGGCTGGAATTTGATGATGATTTTTTAAGACATGCTCTTTCAGACAATAGCGTTTGGGCCACGCCTGTAACAAAGGTAACAGCAAGTAAACTGAGATGGAGATGTGTGTGTGTGTGTGTGTGTGTTGGATCTCTGTTAATGTTTTGCTGTAAAAAAAAAAAAAAAAAAAAAAAAAAAAAAAAAAAAAAAAAAAGGGTCTCCATTTTCCTTCCCTGGAAAATCCAGAATCGTGGTGGAGAAAATCCAGGCATTGTCCTCCTCCAAGCTCGTTTTCCAGTGTGTGAGGTCAAGTGTAGGAGACGAATTCCTCTAAACACACACACACACGCGGATGTTTTTAATGAGCTCTCGGATCTCGGCACCAAACGCAGATCCCTCCAACCAAACCCGAGCGCTCGGGAATGGACTGATATCTCTTTAAAGTTCACACAGAAGACACTTATTTATTTCCATAAGAGACTTATATACTTATTAATAGAAAAAAAGAGTAAGATTTCATATCACGACATGCCTCCAAATTAAACTTAAACCACAACAAAGACAATTATCCGATTAAATACACATAACTCAGCTAAAATAGAGAGAGAGAGAGAGAGAGAGAGAGAAAGAGAGGGAGAGAGAGAGAGAGAGAGAAAGAGAGAGAGAGAGAGAGAGAGATTTTCTTCTTGCCAGTCATTGCCAGATTTTTGAGTACTGATGGAGGTCATCAGCATCTCAGTAACAGGCTAATCCACAAACTAGCCTTAAAGTAAACATGCTAACTCATGAACTAGCATTACGATAAAGAGGCTAATCCACAAACTAGCATCCAACACTCAACTGCCTACGACAGGGTTATGCTAAATATTCACTACATAGCCTTTAGCATGAGTCCAGTATGATAGCCTCTCGACTCGATAGTGATCGACGCTATGTCATTATTAATGTTCTCTTCCATCAGAATCTCTGGTCATGGGCTGCTGCTGCATATGTACCATTAGCAGTGCTGTACACACACACACACACACACACACACACACACACACACTCCTGTATAAACACGTACGGACTACAGCGTGGCTTTACATTTGTAGCTGAACCAGCCTCAGGACTCTGGTGGCATTTCCATCATGGCGGTGGAACTGAAACGTGTCTCACAGATCCCCGGCCGTTATATCACGTTACAACGAGATGTCACGTGAAATAAATCAGAACACAGAAGTGCACGCCACATGACATGAGGAAGACGCAAAGCAGTAAACCCTACAGCTTGGAAACGGATGTGATGTCAGCCCTTAGTTTCCGAGAAGATCTGAATCTGTATGTGTTTAAAGATGACACCATTTCCTAATAAATATTTCTAGCCAAAGTGAGCTCGCAGAATTCAGAACAGCGTTCAAACGCTCCAAACACGAGCCTAAATCATCCCTCAATACAAACATCAATCACCGCTTAAGGCTCTGTTAGTAACCAGAAGGTTGTGCGTTCAAGTCCCGAGGTTCTCCAGGTCGAGTCGAGTCGAGTCCCGGCAGGATTCCGCAGAAACGATCCCAAAATCAAGGAAACGCCGCAATATTCGGAGAAGCGTGCAATTTTTCAAAACTACCGCAAATTTTGAAAAAAAACCCATCATAAAACAACCTCCTCGTAATCCTGTACGGACGGATTCATGTGAACGTGTGTAATAAGAGTGACGTTCTGAAATCCAAGACTTGTAACCAGAGTTTATTTTCATTTGTACCGAGTCTGGATTCTGATTGGTTCTCAGGTGTTGATGAATTTTCTAGAACAGCGGCTCTGACAGTAGTGAAGCTGCGAATCACAGCTTTCTACTACTGCGCTCCTTCGGTCTAATACCTCATCGTTTCCATAGCAACAGCTCGTCCGTTTACTGTAATTGACAGAGCCGGAAAGTTGTTTAAAAAGCTGTACATTAAACTTAAAGCATGTATTATTATGCAGCATTTCTCAGGAGTGTAAACCTCTGACTTTAACACACGATATGACTTTCATTCTTGAGGCAGCGATTTAATACTTTAATAATAATAATAATAATAATAATAATAATAATTGAATACTTTAATAATAATAATAATAATAATAATAATAATAATTGAATACTTTAATAATAATAATAATAATAGTAATAATAATTGAATACTTTAATAATAATAATAATAATAATAATAATAATAATAATAATAATAATAATTGAATACTGTAATAATAATGTAATAACTTTGAGAATCTGGGTGAGTCCTACCGTTCGGTCGTCCTGAACGATGATGAGGTAGAGGAGAAAGGGATGATTTTAAACGTTTAATAATACGACTGATCTTTTACCCATCAGACGTCTGTTCTTTTTGATTAATGCTGAGTTAAGGCGTGCACTAACTTACTCATCTAATGTGCTATTTAATTAGGTATTAATTCAGGTATTAGTGCACGAGTATTCCGGGACTGTTATTGTGAAGTGTTACTGTAATATTTAAAATAGTTGACCTTAGCCAACATATTTTAATCAATTATTATTATTATTATTAATTTTACACAAAAATATATCATATATTGTGTTCTTTAGACGTATTTACAGAGTTTTTGCTGCAGAATGTAGTTCAGGAACTCAGCAGTGTTTTTTCAGTGATGTTTTATTTATTTATTATTTGTTCTGCATATTTCTTTTACTTTATTTATTTATTTATTTATTTAAAATTTTCTGCATGTTTTTTTTTGTCCACAGAAAACAGAATTGAAATAAAAACAGCAGCAAAATATAACAGCTAAAATCTCATAAACATGACTGGATCAGTGCAAACAGATCAGACAGATGTTCTTCAGGTTCCAGCAGTTTGTTTTATCCGAACTTCTCTCTACTGGTCATTCATTTAATAACTGAAATAAAAACTCACCGAGCCGAACGTTCTCTTCTCTTTAAATCACACCCGAGGAAAGCACTGTGTCCTGAACTCGCTCTACTGCTGAAGCGCACTTCCTAACACCCTCTCTAACCATGTGTGTGTGTGTGTGTGTGTGTGTGTGTGTGTGTGTGTGTGTGTGTGTGTGTGATCTGCATTCAGAGGAAGTGCTATTGTGTAGCTAATGGTGTTCCATCTCCTCAAGTGACCTCACCTCCGATAGAAGATAAAAGGTGTGAAAATCCCAGACCATGTGTTTGTGTTTATGTGTGTGTGTGAGTGTGTGTGTGAGTGTGTGTGTGTGAGTGTGTCTGTTTGTGTGTGTTTGTGTGTGTGTGTGTGTTTAGGGTCAGAGTTTAGGATGAGGTTCTGTTACACAAAGTCACCCCTGAGTAGGGAGTCACCCGCATACCAACGGATTTCCCAAACACACACACACACACACACACACACACTCACACACACACACACACACACACTCATACACACACACACACACACACATACACACTGGAGCTGTAGTTATTTATTATTAGTTAGATTACTCTGTATGTGTGTGTGAGTGTGTGAGAGAGCATGTGTGTGTGTGTGTGTGTGTGTGTGTATGTGTGTGTGTGAGTGTATGTGTGAGTGTGTGTGTGTGTGTGTGTGTGCTCTAACTTTTCCAGCACCTGCGCATTGTTTAGAGGAAATGGAAACGTTTACTTAGTGCTGAGAGGAGGAGATTCAATCACTCACTTCCCCTCTCTCTCTCTCCCTCTCTCTCTCTCTCTCTCCCTCCCTCTCTCTCTTTCTCCCTCCCTCTCTCTCTCCCTCTCTCCCTCCCTCTCTCTCTCCCTCTCACTCTCTCTCTCTCCCTCTCTCTCTCTCCCTCTCGCTCTCTCTCTCTCCCTCCCTCTCTCTCTCCCTCTCTTTCTCTTTCTCCCTCCCTCTCTCTCTCTCTCTCTCCCTCCCTCTCTCTCTCTCCCTCTCTCTCTCTCTCTCTTTCTCCCTCCCTCTCTCTCTCCCTCTCGCTCTCTCTCTCCCTCCCTCTCTCTCTCTCCCGCTCACTCTCTCTCTCTCCCTCCCTCTCTCTCTCCCTCTCGCTCTCTCTCTCCCTCTCTCTCCCTCTCTCTCTCTCTCTCTCCCTCTCCCTCCCTCTCTCTCTCCCTCTCTCTCTCCCTCTCTCTCCCTCTGATGAAAAAGAACAAAACTCTGTTCCAGAGGTGTTAGATAGATCTCAACACAAAGAGAGAAATTCGAATTTTCTGCCCATATTTGTGATATTGTGTTGTGTGTAAGAGATTCTCAGCACAGTGTTGTGTTGATGTTTGAGGAAAGATGGCTTCTCTCTACAACACTGCGCTTCTGACATTTTGTTTTTGCGACGTTGAGATGAACCCGAATGTCACTCTGATGCGTTCACTAAACCGTCTAAGTGTGTGTGAGAGACGAGAGACGTCCCTGTGCTCGCGTCAGCAGACTGAGCTGAAGAAATGCCGCTTCATCAATTTACCCCAACTTCTGATACACAGACGCACAAATCTACAGTTTTGCACTCTCTGTAATGACACTGAGTAGCCATGTTACTGTGTGTGTGTGTGTGTGTGTGTGTGTGTGTGTGTGTGTGTGTGTGTGTGTGTGTTTTGCTTTGCTCTGATGAAGACCGTTTGGGATTCTTTGGGCTTGACAAAGCCGAGCTGATTGATTTAGTTCAGCCGTGTCCTGGAGCGTTGATCTCAGCTCTGCAATGCTGTAACGCTTCACTAAACACACACACACACACACACACACACACACACACACAGAGCAGGTCAGATTGTCCACTACACAGTGGAGACTCTGGAGTATCATTCCCATCTATCACACACTCCTCCTTCACTGAGACAGACACAGAGGCCACACCTCCTTTGCTGAGACTCTGCCACAGAAGCCATGCCTCCTTCACTGACCACACCTCCTTCAGTGACTTAACAGAGGCCACACCCCTTCACTGAGCTATGGAAATGGTAAAAGGCAGCCACTCAAATGTCATATATTTATAAAAGTGAATCAATCACAAGGACACGAGCAGTGAAAAGGAAAAAGCGCAGCAAAACAAAGCCACAGTCCTGAAAGAGACGAAACTGGCCCAAGCATGAAGTGATGAAGTCACACTGATGTGTCTGAGGCGAGCGTCGTGTCTGCTGAATCTGCTCGTGAAGGTCATGAAATGTCAGAACATTTTTTCTTAAACATGGAAGACCTCTGCATTATGGAACACTGTCTGATTAAAACACTGTCTGATTAAAACATTGTCTGATTAAAACAGTCTGACTAAAACACTGCCTGATTAAAACACTGTCTGATTAAATCACTGTCTGACTGTCGCTATCTGATGAGGACGAGAGGATGAGGTTCTGCTGAGGCATGAAGAAGCATGTGCACACTGCACTGCTCTGGATTCTGGTTCTGGATTCTGATTGGTCAGAAGCCGCATCTTTTATCTTATTAACTTCCAGACGGCGAAAACGACTGATTACAGCTGCTATAACGTCAGTGAGAACAGGAACTAACTTGTTAGTGAACATTCCATAACATTAAATGAAACTATAAACTTATTTTAAAAAAATATGATCTGTCATACGTCTTGTTTAATTCATAGTGACGATAATCGTTGTGCTCCTTGAGCTCCAGAACGATTTGCTCACCCTGTCGTCCATGGATTGGAGAAGCATCACCGGTACAATGACGCTAGCCAATCGTGGGCGTCTGCGAGTTCGTGTATGTGGAAGAAGGCAGACGGCGCTCTCCTCTAAGTGTGTTACTCTGCCACGTGATGCAGCAGGAGCAGCAGTTTGAAAAGATGCCGTATTAGCCTCACGTATCTTGGAGGAAACACGTGTTGGCCTTCACCCTCTAGGGGAGAGCTGGTGGATGGGGATTGGCCGAGAGTAAATGGGGAGAAATTAGGGAGTAAATTAGGGAGAAAATGGTGGAGAAAAATAAATATTGCGATCGGTGACACGTTGCTGTGGTGTAAACGGAATAGAGAACTCAGGGAGGTGATGTTAGAGTGAAATAATGAATAGAAACTCTTCATCACCGCCTCATCACTCCTAGGTGTATTTTTCTGTAACAGTGACCCACACACTGGTGTCGACTCTCGATGAAACAGAACTCACATTCCAATGATCGATTTGGCCTAAGTGGAACATTTCAAAATAGAAAATAAGCCTTTTGGTCAGTTTGTTCCTTTAGGATTGTTTTGTTCGCTACAAATCTCAGCCTGAACCTCTACTAACTCAAACACATGGCTCTGTGTGTGTGTGTGTGTGTGTGTGTGTGTGTGTGTGTGTGGATTGCTCATGGCGTGTCCCAGATGGGAGCTGGAGTGGAAGCACTGAGGAGGCAGCGTGTTAGAGAGGATCATGTTGTCTTACTGCTGCTGCTCTGAGACAGAGAGAGAAAGAGAGAGAGAGTGTGTGTGTGTGTGTGTGTGTGTGTGTGTTTGTGTGAAATCGTCTCTCAGGCTAAATCACCGGTTGTGGATTTGACCACCAGCACATGGCGTTTGGTGTGTTTACCGCAGTGCATTAGTGCAGCAGGTCGATGCAGACACCGGAACAGAACCGGCGCAGTGTGAAACGATTCTTTCTCATACACACTGTTTATTGTGTTTGAACAGAACCCCGGGGTGTTCTCCTCCTCTGTGCGGTTCTTTAGGCGGGTGAGAACACAGTGATCGCATTCGGGTCCGAGAGCGTCTGAGCGAGGTGGTTCTCGGTCTGCGTCCGAGTGAATTCTAGAGAGAAAGTGGTTCGACTCTGAATCGACACAGTGCCGGAAATGAATCGAACACGCCACGTGTTTTGGGTTGCAGCATTTATTTGTAGACGCGAGCTGCTAAACCGAGCCAAACGACAGAGCTGCTGTGCTGCAGAAATGCCGTGTGCTCAGGAGATCCGGACGAACAATAACAACCGGAAAGAGAACGTAAACAAAACTTTATAAAGTAGTTATTTATATGATCTTATCACTTGTTTGGCGTGAAGTTTTCCTCCCAAGAAGGCGATATTTACCTTACATTAATGGAAGGAGTCTCCAGTGTGAACTGAAGTTTACAGAGGAGTTTACACTCTTCTGTAACATGACAAGCTACGGTTTTCATCGTATTAACTCAAAAGACTGTTTATAGCTGCTATAACTAAGCAAGAACAGGAAATAACTTGTTTTGTGGACGTTCCAGAGCATTAAATGTAACCACAAATGGTTAAATGTACGATGTATCGTTCTTCAACAAATAATAAAGTGCAATATTTGGCAAATTCCTGTTGTATAAGTGGAATAAAACACTTAAGGATGGTAACAGTAACTCCACTTCATCACACCACCATGTCGTGGATTATTTTACTATACAGATGTTATTATTATTATTATTATTATTATTATTATTATTATTATTAATAACACCTACTGGAAGTCTTTATTGTCTATAGGTACTGCGCCTGTTTTCAGCACTCTCGCCCTGCCTGGATTATAGATGGTATATTTAATGCTTTAACTGGCTGAAAGCCTCAGCTTCTCCAGTTTTATGTGAAAGAAGGTGTGAAATTATTGCACGTACGTCTCCGTATGATTGCACTCACGGTTTAACAGCATTGCTACAACACTCAGGCAAAATTATGACAAAGCACCGAACTGCTGCACTGCACAAAGACAGCCACAGGAGGTGCATTTGTAAAAATAGTGTGCAGTTCATCAAGGCTAAAGCTTCACACCGCTCAGATTTACTGAGTAACACTGCTGTATAATTTCACATCATCTGCAAAATATCCGCTTTAGCATGAAGGACTCGTGAGGGCTCTGGGGGAGCTCTGTTTCCTCCAGAGAAGCCAGGACTGCCGGTTTCGGCCTGAGCCTCGGGTTCAGTTCTCCTCCACCACCCAGCTAATCGAGTGTGATATCACCGGGGGGAAAAACTAGTCACACTTAGGAGAGTCACACTGTTTAATATTAACCCCAGAGTAAAAGTCTTTTTAATTCGGGTCAAAAACAGGAAGAGGAGCAGGAACTAGTGCTGTGTTAGCGCTCAAACGCTCAAATGAATGACTAGGCAATTAGTGTTCTTTATCCTTTCTAAAAACGTCCCAAACTTCTCTTTGTATTTAAGTTGATTGCCCACAGTACACCGTGATTTTAATGCAAAACAGAAGCGAATAACGGCTTGAATAAACACTTACAAATTTTACACCTTTAAATAAACACGTGATGGAAGTAAAGTGTAAAAAACGATAGCCGTGTTATGTATGTGGTTAGCATGCTTTTCTCATTAACCGCTAATTAGCCACTATAGCTACTAAAATGCATGCAGAACTAACCATACACAAGTGTGTACTCATGTTTCCCATCACATGACAGTACCTGTGAAAGTAGGAGGAGTTTCTCTAAGCGGTGACATCATTTCCCACATGTCTGGGATTCGCCCCGGATAGGATGCCAGTTCATTTACACACACATTCACACAATTTAGTGTAGACAATCTGCCCACCTGCATGTTTCTCGGACAGTGGGAGGTAACCTGCGAACCCGCAGGAAACCTACCTCTCGTTGTACTCAGTGGGAATGTTAGCAGTGTCGTGGAGTCCTCCTTCACGTCAGAGTCTCCAATAACGATGACGAACTTACCTGAATCTGGCTGTCAGGACACATCCAAAACTTGCACCGAGACAGATTTGACCCTGAGTTTAAAATGCCAGACAAGTTTGGTCGGTTTCGTTCGACTCAAACTCCGGTTACTGTGAAAATCTTCAACTCGGTTCCTTTCAGGTGGGAAGTTCTGGTCCGTAATCCAGTTGTCTTTGCCGGTCCTGATCTATTTGTCCCTAAACGCATCCATGATATGATATATATGACCTTGAATCGTTTGCTATCTGGAGATAGTTCTGCTACAGCTCATTTAGGCATTAATAATGTTCCCTAAAAAGCAGCATATTAAAAACATTACTAAATTATCCATGATCTCAAAATGCAGTCGATCTCGATCGGATATTACGCAGCTTCGATTTCTACTCCAGATTTGGAAAATATGATGTTTAAAAATAGTCGCCTGTTTTCTGCCGAGCTGCCAATCACCCCGCCTCTTTGTGCTGTATGAAACCCCAGAGGTCCTCCGAGTTATAAAGTCGCTCAAATGAATTCTGGGCCGATTTGGCTTCTAAATGGACCTCATTTGAGCAAGGACAGGCCTTTCAATCTTCTTTAAATAAACCAACTGTCAGGGGTTTTAAGTGTGCAGTAAACAGGCCGGACGTCAGGAGAGAGCTGCTATCCATCAAACACTCGCTTCCTAAAAACATGCACGACTTTCAGGAATCTTTCAGTGTCAGTTTGGGCCGGAAGTGTCGTAAAACCAGTTTAAAGCCCTATAACAGGATGAGAGCAGCCACATAGTGGACAGGGACGTCTGATAAAGCTGTACAGAACAAGTAATGTCTAAAGAAGATTACTATGATTACTTTGTCGATGTTTTTATCCCGGGCTAATTCAAAGACGTAGTGATCGGTAAATCCAGACAAGTTACCGATAAAGCCTCTGCTGACTTGGTTTCATTTACCAAGCGTACACTCGGTTGAACTTTAATTTAATTAGATACTTTTTTTTTTTAAATGAATACTCACGTTAGAACAGGACAGCTGTAATAATCGGCTCAGTGCTGTGTTGTTTATTCAGCCAGTGTGCGGTCTGATCAGCTTGAATGAGATCACGAGCAAGGGAATGCATCCGATCAGCAAAAAAGAGTCTGTTGTACTAATCCCCTCCATACAGACGGGAATCAGGAGACAATACAGACATATGCTGCCATCAGGGAAGTCGCACAATAACACTGCAGACGAACCTCAGACAGACGAATAACGCAACACAAAGACCAGCGTAGCATTAAGCAGAGCTTTTTGTACCTACAGAGAATAAATACGTGCTGTCTGTGCTGAAGTGTTTCAGTCATCCAGTCACTGAAATAACTTTTAGTGGTGAGACAGAGTGTCTGAAATCATGCAAACATTTATCAATGAGTGACTGGAGTCTCAGAAATCAGTGAGAGGGATTTAGCGAGTACCTGGCTGATGAGGTGTTCCTCAAGGCTTAGTATTTGGTCCGCTGCTGTTTGTATTTTACTCTCTATTAGGGGTGTAATGCATTGACACTATCTGTAAATGTATCTGCTTAGTGTTTAAAACATCCATTATCCGTAGTGTTTAAAATATCCGTTAACGAGCGTGGTCTTTCCTTTTTACCGCAAGCTGAATGTGACAGCTCGCTCAAGCCTACATGAAAGCGAAGCCTTCGAGCTTCCTTAATACATCACAGACATCATACGACTGAACTTATTCTCTATGAGTCAAAAGCTAGTCTTACAGACCGTTTCATCGGCTATTCGGCGGTTTAAGGAAGTGACGTCTTTGTTCCTTGGGCGTTTCCAGTTAGTTGTCGAGCACATACAAAACAACCGCGGGAGATTGCGATAACAATGTTCCCAACTTTTCTGCTAAGGACATAATTGCAAGCATCCAGACTGTGCTAAGCTTTTACTGCATCTCTCGCGTAGACGCACTCGGTATCACCCAGATAACGGTACACGCCTGGATAAGTTACTCCAGTTAAATGTTTAATGTTCTGTGTGAAAAGTTGTCGCTTCAAAGTCTATTTAAAGGGTCTGCTAATTCCACTTCAGTGGGCCTCATTATCATTTACTATAGTTGTGTGTAAATGTTTTCGTTGGCCAAACTGAACTAAAAATCCCCACCAGGTTTACTTCGTACACACGTGTGTATGTTGATCAACACCAGCTGTACAGTACCAAGCACATTCAGAGCAAAGCTGATTTACATTTAGCCACACCCACATATCCATAGAAGGCAAAGACAGCTGAAAAGACAAAATGGCGACTAAATGGTGGACGAGCACTTCCTAAACGCATCTTCCAGTGTGCTAAATCCTCCACTTATGCAGCTCAGCCACTGCAGCTCATCAGCTTTCACAGACACACCATACGGCGCCATTACTTTTGCCCCAATTGAACGTCTAGTCTTATTTGTCCTAATTTATGGATTTGTTTATGGATCATCGTCTTTCATAAAGCTTTCCTTAAATTGGTGTGCAATTGAAATAAATAAAATGTAAAAAAAAATAATATTCGAGCTCGAGAGAATAATCTGTCTATAAAATCACAGCAACTCATCCACAATTACACGATAAATCACTTCTAAGAGTTTCATTATACACAGATAAATAAATTGACACAAAGTCAGGATCGGAAACGTCGGATACGATCATTTTTCCAAATCCAATCTCCGTATGCGCCAATAAAGATGTAATATATTATAATAGAGAAGAGTGAAGGAATGTCTGGAGTCACTCATTTTAAAACCCCACATCTACTCAGATGCCTTTGATCCCACAGAAGATCTCAGTGCATGTATTAAATTTTAAATCTGTTTATTCATGCCATGCCTTTATTATGTATTGTTGATGCTTGATATAGAGAATATTCTGGATATCGTTATTGAAGCAGCGCTTTGAATAATTATCTTAACAGCTTTATGCTTTATACTTTGTATTGTTTGGTTTAATACACTAAACTGTTAGTTATAGTCTTCCTTTACCTGATAGCAATATTAGCCCTGTAGACGATGAAGAAGAATATAAAGACATTTAGGGCCATGTGGTGCACTTTTCTTTCCAAGCTGTCTATCAGTAATCAATACAGTGTGACTGGACTTGTGTTATAATCGTGAAGACATTTCACGACGTGTCTGTGGTTCCTCTTTAGTTCTGCTCAGGATTTGGCATACTGATTTCATTTTAAATGAAATATCGTTATGATATTTAGCAGCAAGAGCCTCTTGTTTGAGATGATAAGAGTCCTTACCCGGGTTGGAGATCATCTTCATGCTCTGCTCCTGAAGCTCCTGCTGTTGGTTCGGTGTGGATCTCAGCAGGTTTCCTTCACTGCCGGCTCTCATCAGCCTCTCGCCCACGATCAGCATCCTCGAGCGATCCCCCGGTGGCTCCTTCCGCGGCTGCTTCGATGGTTTCACCAGACGTGATGAGATCATTTCGCGTCGTTTCAAAGATGTATCCCTTGTCAAGATCAAGATCTCAAGATCTTCCCGCCGTCTTCGTCTTTGGCAGCCTAAAGACGAAGCTGTTTTCTCGTGCACAAGAACTTCATGGTGCTTGCTCAGAAGTTTGGATGAGAAAACAGCCCACTTCAAAGCTGTCCTGTCTGATCAGTTCCCGAGTCCCGAGACCCTCGCTGCTGTCCCTGACTAATCCCTTCCACGCTCAGCACAAACACTCCCTCCGGCTCTGAGCTCAGGAATCAGAGCCTTCGTACACTCGGCTAGCTGTGCGAGCTGCACATGGATTTAACGAGGCGAGACAATTACCGTGGAGTCAGAGAGCGAGACAGCGACAGAGAGCAAGAGAGGGAGAGAGAGAGAGAGAGAGAGAGAGAGAGAGCAGAGCAAGCGAGAGATTTATTCCCTAACTGTATGCGTCATACTGAGAGGAAAGAACCTCGAAATGATGGACGTCCAACAGAAATTGCAGCGTTTACAAAAATCAAAGTGAGAAGATGCAGGAAGCTGGTTAAAACGTCAGGTTTACACACGTCCTCATGAACATGTCCTCCCTGCTTACATCATCCATTGAACTTCTTCTGGTATCTTATTTAAAGCACCTCTCCAACCCTAACCCTAACCCTCATAACCGGACGCATCCTATTCCCATGATATGATTTTATGATTATATACGAATCGTTTCATCAATCCAAAGTGAAATACAGACGATCATTTCTCGAGACTCTGGAACTCAATATCAATGTTTACCAAATGCTCAGCACCTTTTGCGCACTTTTTGAAAAAAGTGCACTAGGTTGACTTTTCACTCATTTCTAGTCATTATTTATTTAAACGTACTGATCAAATCACAGGTTTATATTAACGCGCTCGTTCTAATACGTTATCGTTCCTATAGTAACCGCTCATTCACAGCTCCGCGATATAATGAACAGATTAAAAAAAACGTGTGAAACCGTTGACATGGGGAAGTCTTCTGTAAGGAGGAATGTGTTTATTTAACGTATACGGAAGGAGTCTCCAGTGTCAGCGTGAACTTTTCCAACACCTTCAGAACAGACGAGCTTACGCTTTTTGCTAACATGAGAGCACTAGCTCAAGACAGAGAATAAATCTGGGCTGGTGAGGGAACAACTGTTTATAGCTGCTATAACGTAAGTGAGAACAGGAACTGACATGTTCCCCAACATTAAATATATAATGTATATAAACAGATATAAATTATGATGTGTCATGCATAACTAAAACATTGTAACTTTTGTCAATTTGCCGTTGTATAAGAGGAATAAAACGCTTCAGGACGTGCAGGATGTCAGGAAATGTATGCAGAAATGTCATTCCACTAGCAAACTTTAGCTATCTCAGCTAGCAAGTAGCTAGCTAATATCAACAACGAATGCTTTTTGAGTTAACAGTTAAGAAACGGTACACAAAATTTAAAGTGTGACGAACTTAAATCATAATTATGTAATTACAGTATCATTTCATGGCCAAACTGCATCATTTTTGTTTATTTAAAAACATAAAGCGCAATAAAATGTTTTTTTTTTGTAAATAATCATAATTTTCATTATTGAGTAAAGTGATCAGGACAAAACATTTGAATCTTTATCACAGTGTGAATGAGGTTTGATTTAATCCAGTATATCTAACAAATTGTTAATAAACTCAGTGTATACAGGTATAACATGGAATGATTTTTAAATCAGAAAAAAAAAGTCGAATTATTATTAAAAAATAAAACTTCTGACACATGTCTTAGCCAGGAATTCATTTCTGTTTCATCAATAATTCATTTCTTTAATAAAATAACGAATAAAATAACGAATGGCCGCAGCATCGTTTTAATGTGCATTCTCTGTCAAAATAAAGAAATTGAAACGTTCGGCGACTCAGAGATTGAATTCCAAGAACTCAAGGCCATTCTGTGTAACATCCTGTTCATTACTGAGGTTTTCTCTGCATCATTAAAAACTATTTTTATTGCATGCCGTGAGAAGCCCGAGGGACGGCCGGCTCTCTAATTTGCACTCTCGTACCCTGGGGATGAAAAATAAATTCTGTGTGCAAATGTGAAAAGGTGACAAATAATCCCAAATTACTACAGCCAGAGGTACAGAGACGCAGCGCGACGCTCACACGCAGGACGTCACAGAGATCGGTTCAAAAATACTGTATATTTCACTCAGTTCTCATATCCGGAGATGTCACGTTGCGCTCCTGAAGGACGAGACATGAAGGAAAAACCTGTTCCTTTGAAAGTGCTAACGCTAAACATACGACTCCGAGTCATTTCTTTAAGAACTGCTCGTGTTCATTTTGTAAAACAGTGTCCCGGGTAAAAACGCTACAGATTTACCCCTCAGCTGTTAGCAAAACTTTTCTAAAATTTAGCAATGTGCTATTGTTGCTCGCTTTAGTAACTACACTAACTATACTTTAGTTTTCTAGTTTTATTTGACTTCAGTATCCAAGGTCACTATGCTAGTCAAAGTTCGGCTAAGTATTATATCATGCTAGCCATCTTTAAGCTAATTTTTATTGTGTTTATAGCTCCTTCACGTTGACTTTCCACAACATTAAATCTGATAACTATAAACGGATACAAAATCAACGGCGTTCTTTAATTAATAAAAGAAATTGCTGTGGTGTAAGAGGAATAAAACATTGCAGGACGTGGTGTTAATGGAGAATAATGATGTTTGTGGTGGTAATAGTACATCTGCTTTGTTACACCACCACGTAGTTGATTATTTTTCTATGACAGCACGACACGGGGTGTTTTATTCCGTACATAATGGTTATCGGAAAACATGGGTGAGCCCTGGACCTTTTACAAAACCATTGATCTCTTTTTTATCGCTAAACCCTCATCTCCATCATAAAGCTGTCGTGTATTTTGAATGGAAAAATGTTATTATATGTAACTCCACATAGGGAGCTTCAGCACCTCCTCCTCCACCTCCACCTGTTCAGGTGTCGTATTGAACCCCCGAAAAAAATCCGTCTCGGTAGTACATTACGCAGATAAATCTTTAACCTCCTCCTCTATTTGTGAGCACAAACTCTCTCCTCCGTAATGAACGCCTTCAGCATTAGCATCGAGAAATATCAGGAGGGCCTTCAGTCTTCTGCCTCGCTGCTGCCGCCGCTCCTGCCGAGCATAAAATCCATCACACGGAACAATAACTGCGGCGCAGAGGAAAATATCGCTCCCATAAGCGCTGTTTTCAGTCATTAGTCTCTCTCCACAACGGCTCCTAACTCGAACCGCAGCAGAGGAGCGAGAAGACTGATGAGACCACCGGTCGTAACACGGATCCTGAGAGCTGGCGCTTTCAGGTCGTGTCTGCTCAGGTTTTTAATGGATTGCGATAAAATGGGACAAGATCGATCTGCTCTGTGACCATCACAGGAAGTGTTTACTCACAGGGAGAAATATTTACAGGAATATACGAGGAACGCTTTGGGCCTGTGTTTTAATGAGGCTCTGGGTCAGCTCTGATATCATGAGGTTTACTTCATTAGGAAGATATACATGCAGTTTTTAGCTGCTCTGTGACGGTATCATCCGAGGTTCCGTGCTAATCACCGGGAGGTTGTGAGGTCAATCCCAGGACTGACAGGGAGCTACAGAGAATTTCTTGTAAAAACACCACCAAACAGAGAAAGGTCTCATTTACTGACAAACAGCGCTGCGAACGCGAACGCGAAACTATTTCGTGCTATTATGATTTCGCCGATCCGAGTAGCTTTCCGCAAAAAAGTGCGAAAAACCCGCAAACTGCATCGCAAATTTTGAAAAAAGCTGCAGCAAGATCGAGCGTTTGTCGGCAGCAACGACCATAAAAAAACTACGCGGAATACTCCGTACTCGTTGAAGCGGCATGCCTAGCATAAATACACTAACAAATGGGGGAATAACCGAAAGTGTTGGAGTAGCACGCCTAGCATACGCACACAAACGAAAGGGAAGAATACTGTAAATACTAAACACCCTAAGTGGAAGTAGACAAAATAGCAGCATGTGTACCATAAATACACTAACAAATGGACTAATTACCTTAACTACTTAGGTAGCATGATCACTGTGGAAAAAAAAAGAAAGAAGTAAACTACCATGTCGTCGTATCGTAGTACAATACAAGAACAAACAGGCAAACTACTGTAAATGCTGGAGTAGCGTCCATGTTTAGCATAAAAACCCTAGTAAATAGACACACTACTGTACTAGAACTGCTGGAGTAGCACATCTAATATAAAAACTATAGTATCTGCTGGAGAAGTATGTCTATCCTGAACACGTGCAAATTAACTGTACAAATGCCGTCAAACGGACAAAAATACCGTAAAGTCTGGAGTAGCACCTCTACCGTAAAAAACCCTAGTAAATGGAGAAAACTACCGTAACATCTGGAGTAGCACCTCTACCGTAAAAACCCTAGTAAATGGACAAACTATCATATCTGTGGAGAAGCATGTCCGCTATGGACGCATGGGCAAATGACTAAAAATGCAAGCGCACCACATCTACCGTAGAAAAAAACACTGTCAAACTGACAAACTACCGTAACATCTGGAGTAGCACGTCTACTGTAAAAACCATAGTAAACGGACAAACTCTTAGACTTTATTTGCACGCTCTTTATTTGGATATCTTTTCTTCCCCTATTCATCTGTGATGTTCTCTTGTAGCTTTTTTTTTTTGCACCACAAAGATGCCAGGCTCTATTTCCTGTCCCCGAGAGCGATGCAGTCATCTGTGTGTACTTTCGTTTTATTATTTTATCAGAGAGTACTCGGGGGCAGCGTCTCTGACTTTGGGTCTTCAGGAAATGAGATTTTTGAGCTGTTAATTTAGTTCACCTTTGCTGGGAGCAGAAGGACACGCGAGAGCAAATGCACAGATCCGACTAGCCTTTATACTTGCACTCTCTCTCTCTGTGTGTGTGTGTGTGTGTGTGTGTGTGAGTGTGTGTGTGTGTGTGGAGATGAGTAAGTACAGACTCTAATGCTGCTTATAGTATATTGATTTTGTCCCCCACTTGGCCACGAGGTCTCACACAGAGGACGGAGAGGAAGAAGAAGAGGCAGTACGTGTCCTGTAGCCCTTTGACTTTTTCCCCTCCATTAGCCACGGTGCTAAAACTGTCACTTTGTTACCTACAGAGGGGGTAAAATACAGCGTTCATTATGTCCACTGAGGCTGAGGAGAAATAGTTGTGTGTCCTGGTCAGAAATAGGACACTCAGTGTCCAGGACTTCGTGTACGGTGCCGTACATCACATCCAGCTAAAGCTAAAATTACGTTTGCATTTCCTAAAAATAGTTCTCAAAAGTTGATAAGGTCATGGCAGGGCGAACGTTTCACATGTAAACCAAATGGAAGGAGTCTCCAGTGTCAGAAGTAAAGCTGTAACTTTGATTTGGTCTCATTAACTTTAAGAGAGGAACAAGCAGTTCTGCTAGTGTTTCCATTTATGCTATGCGTGCTAGTTATGGTAGTTAGCCTGTTTGCTAGGGTATCTAGAGTAGCTGTACTAATTCGACAGTTAAGGTAGTTTGTCCATTCATTAGGGTGTTTATGATAGATGTCCTGCTCCAACAGATGTAGTATTTTTTTTCTATATGCGCCAACAGTTAGGATAGTTTAGCCATTTGATATGTTTTTATGCTGTACGTTACGCTAGCCGAGCAGTTACAGCAGTTTGTGCAGAGTTTTTACGGTAGACATGCTACTCCAAGAGTTACGGTGATATGCCTGTTTGTTCATGTGACATTTTATTTTTTTCAACAGGACATACAGTTGTTTATTTGTGTTTATTTGTATTTGTTTCCCTGAAAAGGATTAAGCGGTATAGAAGATGGATGGATGGATGGATATATATATATATATATATATATATATATATATATATATATATATTATGCACATAATGATTAGTTATTTGTTAGTGACAGGTATAATTATCGTCTACATTTTTACTCTAAATAATCATGATGCTCATATATTTTGGGCAAAATCCCATCCTGCAGGCTGAGAGACTGAACCCTGGGAGTTGTGAGGTATTTGAAGTGAACTGCAGAGTAATTACCAGCACTGAGTCGTCCTCACCTGTCCAACACACTCGCATCTGATGCTTTGATGTGCGACGCATTTCCGCCTTCATTAACTTCCACGTCTCTGATCTTCTCTCACACAGACCTGCACAGACGCTCCAGCATGTGGACCAGAGAAAATTAACATAACCTCTGCATTTAATAGCAAGTTTATTTACATTATTCATTTATATTATCATAAAAATGCTCATGACGCGTTAGGGATTTTTTTTTGGTGTGTGTTTTTAAAAAAAAAAAATTCCATTAAGGAAACCTGAAATCAAAACTATTTTGGTCGCATTTAAAAGACACACATTTCCATTTCCATCACTTTGTTCTCACTGTTCTCATCATCAGATCATTAAGCATTTGGGATGATCTTGATGACTCAACGCTATATTTATGTATTAGGTATTTATGTATTATACTGTAAATCCACATGTATACGTTTGTGTTATTGGATGAGAGCGACAGTTCTTGTTGTCTATATATTTATATTTTCATTTTTGCTTTGATGTGACTCTATTATTTATTTTAAATATCTATAATTACTCACACTGTGTGCACTTTTTTCATTGAATTATTCTGAGTTGAAGGAATGTTTGTGATACATACTGTAAATTAATACATACTTAATTATCCACTGCCTTTTTTGCACATATTTTAATATAAAAAAAAAGAAGAAACAGGTTTTATTCTGAGAAGAGTAAAGAAATAAAAATAGCCTGAACTAAATATTTAAAACAATCATTTAATGCTAGAAATTTTTAAGCCACTGTAATTAAGTATTTTTTAAAAATAAAACTACATATATTTATTTTTATTTTTATTTATTTATTTATTTATTTTTTCATGAAAGAATTTTTTATTTATTTTTTAGCTCATGTTCCTGGGCACCTCTAAAAGACAGCATTTTCTATTTTCCTTTAAAAAAAAACAAAAAAAACATGAACGTGCAGTTCTGTATATGAAATTTTTTCCACACATAAATATATCAACAAATAGATATTTTTTCCGCATGAAAATCTGAATTTGTGATTAAAAATGAGTAAATTAAACACGATTTCAGGCCACAATATCACACAGATATGAAACGTTTGTATATATTGTATATTTCTATATTTACAGTGTGTGTGAAGAAAAGAAAATGGCCATGATAATCAAACCTGGTCCTCTAGTGCCCTCTAGTGACCACAAACAACAAAACATAAACAAATCCAGGGCATTTATTCTACAAACTGCAGCAGAGTTTTGAGATCTCATCACTGTGGGTCTAAACCACAGTGATAAGTGATCAGATCAGCTTTAAGCTAAATGAATAATAATGAATCGACTTGTTTAGCAGAATAAAGCTGCATTCAATGCTCATATGCTATATGAGAACCTTAAAGGTTCTGTCTAGAACTCGACACCAAAGTGGTTGTGAATCAGAAAAAGGTTCCACACTAGAACATGGGTATGAAGTGAAGAACCTCTGTATATACATATAGATGAGAACCCTTTATCTACGAGTCATCACATCATATAGTTAGTTTTGATGAAATGAACAATATTTAAATGAAAAGTGCTGTGATCAATCAGAAAGTGTACAGTGGATGCTAAAAAAGGATTTTTGTTCAAATGGACTTTAATATATTTGAGAATTCATTTGTAAGATGTTTGTGTTCTGAAAAGAGTAAAGAATCTGGAATTTAATATAAAATAAAAGAAAAAAAATGGGCCATGTTAATTAAGTATGTTTTAATAGAGCTACTTTTCCACAAATACAGTCAAATTGGCATAGCTTTATTTATTACTGATATTCATCATTTTCTCACATTTCAGCCCCAGTAATGAGCGACTACAGTGACGTGAAGCTAATCGATTCTTAATTTAATCAGCTTATTTCACTTTCTCTGCAGAATTAAAGCGTCGCTCCGTAAATCGACCATCTGTCATATTGAATATCAGTATTCCCTTCTGCCTATTCATTCATTTCTCAGTTTTATTTGTAGATTTGTGTATAGGATGAACTACATCGACTAACAGAAATGACTCTGAGAATTATTTTTTATTCATTTGACTAATCTAATCCGAGGCTGTACGGAGAATGATCAAACACTATACTGCACCTTTTACTCTACACACAGCACTCTGTATTTATTACACTGCTGTTACTGACAGATTGAGATGGACATATGTTAAAAAAAAGAGAGTGAATAATTTGGCTCTTTGCCCATTTCTGTCTGTTTAAAACCCAGACTGGCAGCTTGGTGACCTCATTTCCACACTTTCCTACATGAAGAGGGATTAATGTGATTACTGCTGCTGCGACCATAATCATGATGAATTAATTAATAAATATGGTAATTAAAGCACATCTGGGATCCTGAAAAATAATAAAAAGCATGTTTAATATAAAATGTAGGCTATAATAGTTTAAAAAGGATTGTGGCCAGTAGGGGGCGCCAGGCAGCCTGGAGGACATACACTAACAAGTTTTACTGATTGATGAGTTTGCATATAATTTACACAAATTCCAGAATAAAATATTAGTATTAGTATTTATAATCCCAAAATAGTTGTACATCTGTCTACTTATAATATGTAGTGAAAATTATTTATTATTTTTTAAATGGAATATTTCATAAATATTATTTAGCATTATATCTTATTTTTAATGAGGTGTTTAACTAAATAATCAATATTCATAATGCACTATTTACTGCAGCTGAACTTATGCAGGCCCATATATACAGTAACCAGAGAGTCGACCGAAAGACTCGACACAAAGAGCCGACTCATTCTCGAACGACACATTACTGATATATTAATATTCTACGTTCTTGTATTTAAGGCATTTTGTTAGACTTTAAAAAGACGTCGATGGCGCTGCTGTTATAAATAATAATCCATCTGCAGTACAGATGTGTCGTTCGAGAATGAGTCCGTTCATATATCCGAGTCGGCTCTCAACGTTCAACTAAAAGCGCGTATTCAAAGAGCCGATTCTTACACGAACGACACATCAGAGATGAATCATTGTTTTTGAATACGTCTTTGAATAAACGTCTTATGTACAAGGACATTAAATATGATTTATGAGCTCAGTTCATATACTTCATATACTTTATTAACGCTTCCTATCTTTCTTTTTTCAGACAGTCGGTTGATGTTGCTTCATTGCTGCTCCATGATGCGTGAATTATTGATCCTGAACGCTGTGTACACACTGTTTGACTGCGGTTAACTCATAAACTAGCGACTAAAACTGACAAAGTGGTTATAAAACTCTCCTAAATGTCCATGTAGTGTAAACAGTCTTTATAAATCAGTGACCTGAGAGACATTGAGGAGTTGTTTGTGTGAATTAAGGCGCCATATTGATGCCCTGAGGGCAGACTCTCACAACTACAAACCCAGGGATTATGTGGAGATTAGAAAGATTATTCTATTTAGCCAGACTAATCTATTTTAATAGACTTTTCCTCGTCTGGAAGAAAAAAAAAAAAGACAAACAGATTTATGGCTCTAAAATGCACAACAGCTCTGAATAAGACGGAACAGATTAGATGATACTGAATAAGAGCATTAATTGGTTATTTGTATTAAGGAAGTTTAATAAGAGACTAGAACTAAAACATATTGACTGTAAATGATGGGCTTTGTGTTTATTAAAGGTTTGAGCTTTGTGAAATATTGGGTTTTACATGAGCTAATCATACACATGTTGGCCTGATCCCAAATAGCTCCCTATTGAACATCCAGTGCACTACTGGGTGTAGTGAATAATATTTCACACCCTATATAGTGCATTATTTACTGAGTGATTAAAGTCATAAATATTCAACACTCTTTACAGTTTAGTTATTTGAGCAGTTTCACATGTTGGACCTAGAACCCTACATAGTGCACTTTTACAAAGTTAGGAAGTGTTTATGATTCCTCCATAAACTTTACCTCAGTAATCTGGATAAAACAAGGAGCTAGTTAGCTTCTGTCGCATAAAACACTACAGAAATATCACTCCCTGGTTCAGCTAAAACATTAAACACAAAGAAAACATATAAAACAGATCATAAAGACGTGTATTCACGTTTAATTCGCTTATTTATTTATTTATTTATTTATTTGACTCCGTCAACTAGTTACTATGGTTTGTTTTCCTCACTGTTTCCGCCATTGCCGGAAAACAGGTGTAGAAGGAAAAAGACGCGGTTGCCATAGAGACGGTGTAGCAGAAATCTTCAACGCAGCAGGTTTAGTTAATCTAAATCCACGTATATTTCACCATCACAGGGACATGGATCTCGTCTCGGAAATAAACTGCATTAGTCTAGATGAAGATGAGGAGGAAGACATGATTTCAGAAGAGATTGCTGAAATTCAAGGGTATAACACACTTTATTACAGATCTGGGCGAAATTTAAACTATAATCAAGATGTAGTTTCGCTTCGATGCTAGTTAAATCACTAAATATTTAAATATTTGAACTAACACGAACATGTTGTTTTAATATAAAACTCACATTATATGGATAAAATAAGCACGGCTCTTTTCAGGGAATCGGATCATTTGGCTCAGCTCACTTAGAAGAGTCGGCTCTTTCTGCTCCCAAATAACTCCATTTGTTTTCTTTAAACCGGATTAAGATTTGCGATATATATTTGGGCAAGTCACTGTTCTCATTTGCTCTGTCTATGGCTGTAAATAATATTGCAAGAGTAAAACATTGCCTACATTTATAAAACAGGACAAAATATAACTCCGGCTCACATGTGAGAGTCGGCTCTCAATGTTCAACAAGAAGAGCCGAGTCAATAAGCCTACACATCACATACATTGTAACGTGTTCAGAAAGCCTCAACCTTGTCTAAGAACGCTACAATATAATATAAATATGAATGAATCGGTTCTTTGAACCGGCTCACATATGCGAGTCATATGGTCAAAATAACACAAAATGTTTGAGATTACAGTTCCAATTACTGCATTTTCCTGACTATAAATTGCAGATTTTTTTGTCACCCAGTAAGTGGTATCTTCTAGAAAGGAATTACAGTTGTATTTATTTTAATAAATTGCAAAATGTCTGAAATTACAACCGTTTTTCTTACATTGAATGTGAACAAATGTAAATATACTATTAGAGAAGCCTAGTGTGTTTTTTGCTATGTAGGCCTGTTTCAATTCATGAATGCACATACCACGGTTCCATTATCGCATGTTGTTGCCATATGGCAACAATTACATTTGACCATTTAACAGAATACTCAAAATATATAAACCTGTATAAATGACAAAAATAAATGTTAACTAAGTTCAGTTAGTGTTTAATTTTTTTTCCCTTTAAGTAGTATTGAAAATGAATCAAATTTTGACAGCCCTCTGATGAAGACCTTCACCATGCCATGTGATTGCAGAAAAGGAAAACAAACAGCACTTCCTGGTCATGTGACGTGGCATTTTTTTTTGTTTATGTCAAAGTTAAATCCCCATTTTTCCAGTTACATGGGAAAATAGTAGTTTTGTATTATTGCCTATTAAAATATTGGAGCTGAATTAATTGTTGCCATATGGCAACACCGTGCAGTAAAAGGATATTTACTTAGCACATACTTTAGGTGGGGAAACTCGTATCCTGCGCCTCTGCGATGTCATGCTGACTTTAAACGATCATCAAGTGAACACACCATGTCCTCTTTAGGTATTCTCTGGGGAATCAGCTGAGGTTGGGCTTCTTTGGTCAGGATGCCAGCGTCCAAACAGACGTGTCCGAGCTTCCTCTGGTCACACGGCTGTCTACTGAAACGACACAACTCACGAAGGTAGACGAGTTCATGCAGTTTTTAACAGAATGTGGTTGTAATACAGGGTGTGGTGATGTGACAGTATATCGTACAACAGCTATACAGTTACCCTAGTTTACAACAGCAGGTGCAAATCACAGTTTTATATTAATGCGCTCATTCTAATACCTTATATTACAGCATACGCTCCACTTATAATAAACAGACTACAAAATGTGTATAGTCTTGATGTGACGATGTTTTCTGTAAGGAGACACTTATTTAACATTTATGGAAGGAGTCTCCAGTGTCAGCGAACAGGAGGACAGAGAACAGGAACTAACCTTAAATGTATCTTTAAATGGATTAAAAAGTTTCACTCTTTGATAAATAAAAGAAAATATTGTTGACAAATTGCTGTGGCGTTAGAAGAATGAAACACTCAGGGACGTGCTGTTATTGGACTTCAGAGTGGTAACAGTAACTCTGCTTCATCACGTCACCCCATCACTGATTATTTTACTCTAACCGCACCACACACGGTGTTTTATTCCATACAGGTCGGTGCATAAAAATGGAAGTTATCCTGTGCTTTGCATTGCTGCTGCATTGAATTAATGATATTATATTCCTATTATATGGACGGTTTACATCTGCGCAGCGCATCATTACGAATCTCGCAGAAAGCAGCGTCTGAATGAAGGCTTGGCTCGGTCTTTAGACGAGCTTGACACCGTTGACACCGAGTGTCAGTGCATTCCGTTGGATTTGCTCGGCGAGTTCATTCACGCTGTGGCTCTTTTCACGCCGTTGCTGGAGGATTCCTGTGTGTGTGGTGGTGAGCAGGCCGGCCGGCTCTCCCGCTGAGAGGGCATATGGTGGCTTTGTGGCCTAAAACGGCGGCCTTCATCGCGCCTCCTGCCCGCAGAGTTAAACAAATTGATTGGCAGGCTCGCAGCTGAATGAGGGCCCCTCTCCCAAACATAATGCCTCATTATGTATTTATGTTTAGGCAACACTTAGCATGCATGTTGATGATTTACATTCACAGGAAACTGCTTCTTCTTCTTCTTCTTCTTCTTTGTAATACAATCTCACATTTTATATTTTCACCTTAAAACCAAACTTATGAAATGAAGGTGAAGATATAAAACGTGATCTGAAAATGTATGATTTTTCAGAAGTAACAGAAGCATGGTTTGTTTTTTTTTCTTAGCTGATTGTGTTTTGTTCTCCCTGAAAGGAGATGGACGCTCTGAGGAAGGAGATCGGAGTGAAACTGAAGTTTCTCCAGGCTCAGTATGAGTCCCGGCTGAAGCGAGAGGCCGACGACTTCCGTACGAGAATTAATTACAAAGTCAAAGCCATTGAGGAACAGCACAAAGAGGTCGGCTGTGCACACCGCTGCTGTCTCGATGTAATAACGTGATTATGAAGCGATTAAAAATGCATGACCAAACCAACGTTCATGCTTTCCACATCCTGTTGGCTTCATAAAGTGCTGAAAATGTTGAATATTTCATCTGAATTCAACAGAGTTTCAACTGTAATGTTTTGGGCTTCTGTGAGTTGAAAGTCAGAAATAAAACGCTTTAATGGTTCTGATTAATATATCAAATATTTGTAGAAGTAATCATAGATGGATGATATTTATTGATACCACTTATGAATTCTGGATTGTGATTGGTCAGAAGGTGTTGAGGAATTTTCTAGAACAGTAGCGTAGCTGCAAATCACAGGTTTATTTATAATTAATGCGCTCGTTCTAATACGTTATCGTTTCTATAGTAACAGCTCGTTCACGGGGACGTGTATGGTGGAAACTTCACTAATAAGAACGGATTAAAAAATCGTTGATATGGTGCAATTTTCCGTAACACTGATAAGGAAGGAGTCTCCAGTGTCAGCGCTTTGTAACAGTCAGAGGTAAAGCTGTAACTTTAAGCTTTCTGACACCTTCAGGACAGAGGAGTTTGCGGTTTCTCTGTAACATAACAAGAGAGAAAGGACTGGCGAGGGACAGAAACTTTTTCTAAGTTGTAATTGTGGTCAACTTGCTGTGGTGTAAGAGGAATCCTTTCTTAATGTCTAAACCCATCTTGATGTCTATCTTTCCGTTCAGAAAGTAAAGGTTCTGCGTAACAGCTGTCGCCAGCAGCTCTCTTATGCAATAGACGTCATCAAAGCCAGCTATAAGGTATAGAAACGAATCCCGAATAAGCGTTTATTTGCATATTATCTTTAACTCTGAAATTGTTTCTATAATATTCTCCATGAAGAAAACCGAAATGATGGAGGTGGAACCCAGAGACACCAGACGAGTGCAGGAGCTTTTAGATGAGATCCAGGAGAAGGATTTTAAAATTGAGAGCCTGAGCGATCAGCTGAGGGAGTACAAGGAGCAGCTGGAGGTACAGGTACGTTCACGAATCACCCAGATGAGATATTTGGATTAAACACTTAAAGCTTATTACTTATCAGATGTCAGATTCTTCATATACAGTGTTTTATGATAATTATGGTACTCTGAGAGATTGACTCATTCACACCTTCAGTCATCATACTTTTTCAAAGTACATGGCGTTAAGGGACGGACAATCTCACAGATTCCCGAACCCTGTTCCTGGAGATTTCACTGCTCTAACACACCGGATCCATCTAATCAGCTAACAGGCCCATCCTGAGTCGATATGTGTGTGTTAGAGTGGGGAAATCCCTGAAACCTGGTTCGGTACGGTGATATGATATTAATATTGTGATCAATTTCTGAAAATATCACACGTTTTAATAGTAGCACACACTGACTCCATCGTTACACAGCAAAACGCTGATTAGGTGCTCAAAATCAGATTTTTCTTTCTTTCTAGCTTTCTATCAAGTAATAATTTTTTTGTAGAAGTTAATTAAATGGTAATTAAAATGATCATAAATGAACACTATTTAAAAAAAAAAAAAAATTGTATTCTGGTTGAAATTTTTGCTGCACTGGTACTTTGTTTTCAAACCGAAATCTCATGCATTATGAAAAGATTAATATTTCAAATGTTCTAGGATGAGATGGGATTTCTGTACATACAGTATATTCTGATCAATTCGCATTAGATAAGCGATCTCTGTAGCATATGAATCCCAGAGATGGGCGTGTCTTCATATTGTCCTCACCTCGTATTAATGCATATTAATGCTGATTGTTTTGTTCTTTATTATAAGAGTTTGTTGTAAGACTTGTGGCTGCACGAGCGTTAGTAGAAGACCATTACATGTCATAACATCTCAGTTCGGATGGAATATATTTTACCTGGAGTTCGATTTCTGCTTGTTTTTTTATACTAGGTTGATATACTCACGGCGTGAGCTTTCCAAACACGGAACCACACACACTATAAAAGTGACGGATTCGTAGTAAAATCCCAGAGATCCTCTGGAAATAATTACATTATCCACCTCCACTTGTAAAACTAATCCTGTCCGAATAGGGCTTTAGGTTTACTAAAAAAACCCTTCAGTCACTATAAAGTCACTATAAGACACTTTTATGTAGCATGACTTAATAATTTTAATAATAACTTCCTGCACGAGTGCCTTCTCTATATTTCACCTATATTATGAATATAGTGTGGCGTTTTTTTTTTTTTCTCAAGGAGATTTCAAGTGCAATTTAATGGACCACTTCATTGTTACGTGTGACACAAATTTATACGCATTCGTATGCAATACAAGGCAATGCGAACAGCTAATCAGGTGTCAAAAGCAGCCACTCTCGCATGGCCTGCATGACCTCTCGCACTTTCTCACAGCGATAGAGCTTTAGCTGAGTACGGAGGCAGATGGCACGTTATAGCATCCATACAAACACACTGCCACTTGGTGTGTGAGAGCAGAGAGAGCATCTCGGTGGAGGAACAGCTTTGTTTTCAGGGCTACTGAGGTCTCTCTGGTCAGAACTTCACTGAGGATCTCCTGTACTGTAGTTCTGATTCACAGCAGATGGTGGAGCCAGAGGTGAGGGATGGAGTTAGGTGTCGATGTGTGTCGTCTGATTGGATTTGATTTTGGCTCAGTGAGAGTGTAAGATAGAGAAAGTTAGTTATGAGGAAGTGGGTGGAGAATTTAGAACTGGAGCCACCTGTAGAGACATTTTGCTTCAGCGTGTGCTAACCTCTGAGCTGTATGTGAGTCCAGCTCTGGTTGAATGGTGATAAGTCACATTTGAATAAACATATGCAGTTCCCGAAGTGCACGGCTTCAGAGGAGGACTCTCTCTTACAGAAGCATCTTCATACAGCCTACTGTCTCTGCTTTCTTTATGAATGAAGCGGAGAGAGAGACGGAGACAGAAAAAGCCAGAGAGCGTAACAAAACAAGAGCGAGGCAAAAAAAAAAAAACCCTTCCTTTTGAAAGCCTTTGAACGGCTGTACGCTCCTAAGTGTGACAGGCATGCAAAAGGCGTGTTAATGCGCACGGCCTGAATGGACATCACAGAGACCTGATGGACTCCATGCGGCTCTCGGCCTGCGGGCTTCAGCGCTATGACGGCTGATGTGATCTCGCTGACACTGGCAGGGAGAAATACAAAGACAACAACTCCCCCCCCCTCTCCAAATGGAAACGGTGCTCACGGAGAACCCCCGATTCCCCCACCTTTGCCTTCCTCCTCCATCCATCGCTCCCTCCCAGCCTGGCAAGGGCTACGGCCCTTCATCCTTCAGCTGCCTCGACAAACTTCCTGAATAAATTCGACCTGAATGACAGGGGCACCCGAACAGTATGATATGCCATTATTCCTGTCAATAAAAAAATGTCCCCGGCTTTGTATGTAATGTACAGCCTTCTGTCTTCCAGGCGCAGAAAAGAGAGCGGCAGAGTGGGCGAGACAAAACAAAATGCCCTCCTCTGAGACTTTTTTTTGTGTCTCTTTCTTTGTTATTCAGGGGGAAATGGTAGGAGGCAAAAAGTTGTCCGATGGCTTTGTCTCATATTTGCAGCGCAGCTTGAGCGGCGTGTCTTTTGTTGGGCACAGTAAAGGGTAAAGTGAAAAAAGGGTCTTGTGTCATTTTTTTGTTTCAGGCCGCAGATGATCCGGAGGAAAGTTGGCTGAAGACAGAGAACAGCAGGCTGGAAGGTGACGTCGACGCCCTGCACGTCAAAATAGAACAAATTCAACAAGCTCTCATGGCTAAAGACCAGAAGCTGAAGGATTTGGGTAACATTCATTCAGGCACACTTTTAAACCTGCTTTTATTAAAGTACTTAATTGAATTTGGCATCTTGCGAGGTTTTTAAAGTCAGTATGAAAGGACTGTACACTAGGGCTGGGCAATATGATGATATGATATAGATATTGTGATATAATATATCGTTATAGTCTTTTATAACTCAATCATTACTGACTGTAACAACTGAATGGACGTTAAAAACTATTTTTGTTTAACTTTCCCTACTTTTGAAATAAAATTTTCTTTTAAATATTGTAAAAACATGAAGTTACCCTTGTTGGCACTTTGTTAGCAAAACATAATGATACACATCACGTATCCTGAAGAAGATTTAAAGTATTGCGAAACGATATTTTCAACATATCGCCCACCTTTAATGTACATAACATTCCCCCTTAACCTAAATGTAGTTTTACACCGGAGCTACAAGGATAAAATGGCTAATAAGAATGAAAGACTTATGGCTACCAGTTCAGCATCACACAAAACGCATGTCTAAATCACCACACACTCGCGTCTCCTGAAAAAAAACATTGTTTGGCTCAATTAAACCATTTGTAAACTACCAGAATATCAGGCCGCAGTCGAGTCTGATGTTGGTGTTGGAGTGACACCAAATTCTATGAAGAAGAACATGATGGAGCTGTTGAACTGTTTGTTACTCACATAACCTTAGATCCTCTCAAATCCACAAACCCGACTGAAGAGGAAGGATTTACACATGTACACTTAGTGCACCATGTTAAACTGGAGGCTATGGGCTTCTATTACTTGTTAGCTCCAGCACAAAACCAAAAAAGTAAACACTATAGTAACACAAGTTGTCTTGGCTGATTGATTTTGGGGCTATGGTCACACTGTAAAGTTTGCTGAAGTATTGTAAATGTAATAATATAATACAAACAGTATAAAATATCTTTTTAAAGGGCAGGTGAGTTCAAAGAGAAAACACTGATTAAAAATATTTAAATTCACACCATTCTTATCTTTGCCTGCTCTGTCTGATCAGAATACAATGTTTGAGGACACTTAGTAGATCACGGCTATGGTCCTGCAGCCTGCGCTGTCTGTGAGAAGCAGGTAAACACGAGACAGGTGTATTTTCGAAGGTCAGCTCTTTATCTGTCTCAATATTTGATCTTCACTCATTGCTTATGTAACTTTGGCAACCATCTGAATATTTTCCCCAGGGGATCTCGATGGTGCCCGAATGCCGCCGGTATATAAAACAGGCGTCGCGCGACCCGGATAACTGAACTGTTCTTAATCTTGTTTTCTTTCCAGTTTTGTTAGTTTTAAGAGAACATCAAGTCCTTTGATACATTCCTATTGAAAAATCCAAAGAGGCGTCTGTTTAAAGGCTTTTGCATGGGCTGTGACTAACCTCAAGCGCTGTCCGGTGTGTAAATGGAAAGAAAGACACGCGAATGCACACGAACCACAAACACTTGGCCCTTTAACCCAGTGGTCAGCGTTTGGTCAGAGCGTGCGAGCGGACGTGTCAGACCCGACGGCCTGAGTCATTCAGAGCAGCAATGACCGCTGACCTGAAAACTTAACGGAGGAACAAAGAATGTGCGCACAAACTTTCTCCTCACCTACACGGAGTCATTTCTCAACTGACCCTCTCTCATACTAATCTCTGTGTCCCTTAGCCTCGGATATTTCAGAGCTGAAATCAACAGCAGAGGCCGACAAGAAAGCCCTGAGAAAGGTATTACATGTTAAATCAGAGGCAGAATCACAATAATATTAACAGAAAATACACAAAATACACAACAGCACTATACAATAATACAAAATACAGCACACACACACACACACACACACACACACACACACACACACTGTGTGAAAAACCTCAATTAAGCCCCAGATAAAGAGAATAAATGAAGGATTTGATTATTAGTCACCTTGTTTTTTACTTTGCATATTATTTTTCTTCAGATGACCATTGAAAACGAGCAGCTAAAAGTGCAGTTAAATGTAGATAAAGAAAGTGGGAGAAAGAAGGTAAGTTGCCAAGTAATATAAACACACAGTGTATTCAAAGCAACTTGTGAACTTGTGTATTCAACACTCAAATGGTGAAGGTCATGATAACGCTGTTGCTAGGCAACTCGGAATGACAGACGCTTAGCTTAAGCTATGTAATGGCTGGGACTAATGATTTAGCTAGCTAGTTAGCACATAGTTTTTAGGTTTTTTATACTGACAATTTAAAAGACAGAGTGACATCAGAAGACAAAGCTGTTCTGAATGTCGACATTTTGCACAGATGTGTTGCTAACTTACTAAAACAAACATCTAAAATTACACTGATATTACCACCAAATGCTATCTTTTATACGTCGGTTCTGCCATATTGAGAAACATCAGCTTTGTGAACACTGAGGGATGTTCAGATATAGTTGTGTTCATCACATTTACGAGAAGATTCGACAGGAATGACCAATGAATGATTGAATAATGAATGCTTATTGGTATTCACCACGTTGGAAATCTGAATGGAGAGCTGAGATATGAGGTCAGCAATGGAAGTTGGATTAGCGGTCAGTGCTAAATCTAATTACAGTGTAATTTTTTGCCTTATTGAACTTTTTCCTAGTAATTTACCAACACATCTGAGGTAAATATTAATATTTCTGACTGGTTTGTCATCTTTTTTTTTTTTTTTTTTGTAACTTATACATCCTAAATATAAACATGGTGTAATTTTTGCCTTATTTAGCTTTTTCCTAGTAATTTACCAACTCATCTGAGGTAAAAATTAATGTTTCTGACTGGTTTGCTATATTTCTTTGTTTGTTACTGCTACATCCTAGCTAGCTAAATATAAACATGTTGTAATTTTGGCCTTATTTTACTGTTTCCAAGTAATTTACCAACACATCTGAGGTAAAAGTTAATATTTCTGAGTGGTTTGCTATCTTTTTTGTCACTGCTACATCCTAGCTAGCTAAATATAAACGTGGTGTAATTTTTGCCTTATTGAGCATTTTCCTACTAATTTATCAACATATATGCGGTAAAAGTTGTTATTTCTGACTGGTTTGTCAACTTTCCACTGTCACTGCAGCATGCTGGCTAGCTAAATTGTTAGCTTCAATCAGTGGTTAGTTCCTTAATATGGGGGTAGCAATGGAAGTTGGGTTGGCTTTATTTAACCTTTTCCTAGTAGTTTTCAACACATCTGAGGTAAATGTTGATATTTATGATTGAGTTGTCATCTTTCCATTGTCACGGCACAATCTATGTGGCTAGCGAGCTAATATTTTCAGTCTCAGTCATTGGTTGTTTTGGTTTTTCAATATGGAGGAAATAATGGAAGGGTAATTAAAGCATCATTTTGGTTTATCAACAGATCTGAGGTTTTTGTTATTTCTGACTGGTTTATCATCTCTTCTTGCAACATGCTACATAGCTACATTGGGGAAAACAATGGAAGTTGGGTTATGGACAATGCTACATGGACCTTTTCCTAGTAATTCAACACAAATTTAGTTTCATCCATTTGCTAGCTTATACACGGTAACGCACCATTTGACTTGAATACCACAGGAGTGGAATGTTCATATGGAATCTTTATGTAAACATGATGAACAAACAGCATGCTATACAGTATGTATACGATATGCACAATAGCTCATATGGGGAATGAAAATTCCTGTTTACTCAGTCCATTTGGCACGTAGAGGTTCTGACATGGAATCGATCAGGTCTTAAATGGATGCTGCGGCAGGTTGCCAGCTAGCAGCTTTGAAACATTTTCTCTAATCTGTATTGCCTTCAGCCCAGCCATTTCCTTTTACCAGAAATGTTTGCCGTGTAGTCACTTGGACAAATATGGCAGCATATGTCAGGTAAAGGTGAGGATAATTGGTAGCCTCCCCTACCATTAGATTGCTGTGTTGTTTTTTCCATTAGCCCAGGGGGGCATGCCAATAGAGCGCTCCGCCGAACCTACTGCACTGTCGAGCAACTGGCGAGTGAGAGCGATGAAGCTAAATCATTTTATTACCACACATCTTATCTGACTCGGTGCCGTGTCCCAATTGGTAAACCAGTGGCAGAACGACACACAGTGGCATTATTTATGGCACTGTTTATCTTTTACTGCGGTTGTAAAGATGAAGTGCGTGTGTGATTGTAGCCCGGCACGGCGCTACGTTAAGAGTGGCGTCATGCCAGCAGTTGGATTATTTTCAGCACAGCGTGCGGTTGAATCAGCCACCACTCTACCTCACCAATGACTCGAGCAAACCTTGACCCTTTTAGTCTTCTATTTCACTGCGAGCGTACTGGCGCGTTTTCATTTACATGCTATTATCAGAAAACAAAGCAAACCTCGTTGCCGATTGAAAAAAGAAACGGATGCTCGTACCAGCTTGAAATTAACTTAAGTGCTGGTTAGCAAGTAAGATATTGTGTGGAAATGGTGTGCGATCCCCAGGCGCCGTGCGCAGCTAAGCGAATTTCAGCGTCTCACAATGACTGAAATTAAAATATGAACGGCTGAGTGAAAGAGCGAGCCTTGCTCTATGGAGCCTTTCAGTTTTGGCCACACAGAAGCCAGGAGGTTAAAAGTCTCCCCCGGACCTGGCAGGGTTGCTGGGAGACAAGCAGCGAGGGCTCTCTCCAAGCTGGCAGAGTTTACGCAGCAATCAAATGCTCATATTAAACACAGCGCAGGAGTCAAGAGCCACTCCAGTGCGAGCATGTAACTGGTGTTATCATGCTCTCATGGCTGTATGGGCCATTTAAGGGCCACACGACACTAAAGCAAATCATATCCATGAAAAGCAAATAAAACAACCCTTAATCCATTGTGAACGTATTGTAAAATGAAGTTGTAGCTTAACACACCTGAGCTACTGAAATAAGGTTCTCAGGATCATTCAAATGTAAACTGTTTTATATTTATTCAATGTGCAATGTACAGTTTGGACAACTTCCACAGTTCTTCTGCACACCTTGATAAAATTTCCTGAAAATTGGTTTATTATTTACAATTTATCTGTAGAATTATATATATGTATGTATATATAAATTATATATATATTAGAAATGTTTGGAAATCAAAAATTCTATCTTGTCCACTGATACACTGATGCAGTATCAGTAGGCAAAATAACCATCAAAGATAAACTGTATATGACTTTTGTATGGTAAATTTTTCCCTTTTTGTTTAGTTACGTACTGTTTTGAGACTTTTTTTTTAAGGAAAGCTTTTAACTACCAGTTTAGCATCACGCAAACTGCATGGCTAAATCACCACGCTCATCTCGCATTCAACCGCCTTGAGATGTAGTTTCTATACAAACATCTGGCGCTCTTGAGTTTGGTCTCATGCTGTGCAAGCATCAGACTCAGGTAGGAGGTGTGGCCTAAAGGATTGCATGTTCGAAATTATTCATATGTTCATAAAGTTGACATTGGTTTCTATTTAATTTCTTTATGCAGTCTTATTCTGTGAGATATTTTATACATACCGTTGGCACAAAACTAATCTTACACATTTCTGACAGCAGACATGTCTTTGTTAAGGGAAATACGAGTACATTTCATGTCTAGATGAACTTTTCCTTCGAGAAAAGCAGATTTCAGACTTTATGACATTAAAAAAGAAGACATTTTTTACCATTGAAACTCAGGAAATATACAGCTTCCTATGTTTCCACTTTATCCTTGCTAAGTGCATTAATGTTAGCTTCATAGACTCAAAGACAGACTATCATCAGCGTCAATGTCTTTTCTGCTCCAAACCCGAGAACACAGAGGTTAATGTTGGGGAGCAGGTGGTGTCCAAACAAATCTCCTGCGCAGAAGCCCTGGTTGAAAACGACTAATAAAGACATCCTTATGTCATTTCAATCTCCAGTGAATGGCATTGTCCATATTTAGTGTCGAAGTTCAGAGTGCCACCTATTCAATCCAGCCCACCTTTTGTTGAACAGCCTCTTTTGTGTCGGGTCTGACAAACTCAATGTGAAGGTCTACCGCAGAGGTTATGCATAAAAATGTAAAACGAAAAAATGACGTTTTTTTCCTCCCCTCCACATTATTTTTGGTGACTTTGATCAATGGGGCAGTGAATGTGTTGCGGTTGCTGGAGAGCCGGTGCGCTCAGCTGGGTGTTCGCTTGGCCTCTGTGAAAAATCTGGGCTTTCAGATTGAAACTGGCCTTCCGTGAGACAAAGCCAGCGATCTAAAGCACCACCGGCTGACCACTGCGCTGCCTGTCTGAAAAGCCTCACTACTGTAGATAAATGTGCATGGGGGTTCAAACAGGTTCATTTATTTGGACGAAACTAAGTTATTCATGAGAGTAATTCGCCACAGTGAAATGGATGGAGCCGAGGAAGTGATAGATCATAGATAATTAGGCAGCTATGGGTACAGCTTTTGTACACTTTTCATTGACAATAAAACAGCTTGAGAGCAGTATGATAAGGTTTTGTTATATTTTTTTTTACAGATTTTATAGATGAATTTTGACTTTCAGCTCCACTCCATTGAACCTCACACCAGGAAAGTTATAATATTAATTAGGTTAAGCGAGAAAACATGACAGGGTGGTGTACCGTGGCTCGATGCTGACCCCACTACAGAATTCTCTTTTAACTTATACTTTAATTCTCACTTACCGTATAGCGGCTAAAAAACCCCCCCAAAAAACAATCGTTCCCTAACAAACCTTTCTTTTCTCTCTCTCGAAGTTAAATAAGTCAACAAGCAAAGTTTGTCGTGTTACCGAGAATCCGCAAAGAAGTGTAAACTCCTCTGTCCTGAAGATGTCGGAAAACTTAAAGTTACAGATTTACCTCTGACTGTTACAAAGCGCTGACACTGGAGACTCCTTCCATACATGTTAAATAAATCTCCTAATAGAAAACTTCATAAAGGTATGCAAATTATTGTACTTGAGTGTAAATTATAGAATTCAGCTATGGATTGTATATGTATACATTGATATACATTAATTAAAAGAAGTATATCTCAAATCAAAAGAAATAAAACCTACAATTTGTCATAAAAAAGATCCAATTTTTTAGATTTCTATGCACACTGCAAATTGTAAGAACGTTTGAATCAGAGCGGAGGTCGGTCCTGTAGCAGTAGGTTAATGGTGGCCATCTGATCAGTCTGGGATTTTGTTTGGAGAACATAAGGAATCTAATTTCCCTCTCTACATGTGCAGGTGGAGGCTGTCACAGTGTACCGCAATGGGGTCACACCCACGCAACATCCTGTCCAGCCACAGTGTCCCGGGGGGGCAAAACTTTCACTCTGCATCACTTGGATCAATCAGACACTTAAACCTTTAATTTTTTTTTAGCACTTTATTGTAAACATTCAGAACTATGCATGCTGGATTCTGCAGAATCTCCACGTGCGTTCTAGTACTTTTGACGCTATCTTCTCCTCCACAGATGACCAAACAGGAAATGGACAAAGAGATCGAATCCATCGAACACTCGCGGCAGAACGAGGTGAGGCCCTCAACACACACAGCACGCGTTCATGCTGTTATCTGACACATTTCAACTTGGCCTGGCTGTAGCTGGATGTTTATGGGTCACGACCTCTAGGGCGAAGGACAGTCCAGCCATCAGCGCAGATATCAGAGCGCTAAAGTAAAGTAAGAGGATAAGGAGCACACGCCGGGTCTCAGCCGTATCGATCACAGCCGTGGGGCCGTGGTTAAAATACAACCATCCACACGGCAGCACATCCGTCAAACGCAACCTTTTAACCCCACCCCCTTCTCCTCAGAAGATCTTGCTCTTCATCTCTTCATCTAAAACATGTTGGACTACTATTTCTCGAATGTATGGAAATGATTTCGCTTTAAGAAACAACCATGCACTCTGCTTGTACTCCTATTAACTATTTGTCTTACTCTTTTACCATTATTCTTTTTAGATATCTCAGACAGGACGCTATCGCCGCTACCGTTTCCTTTCCTTATCAAATAGTGCTCCTGACAGAGCAAGGCGTTATCTATAAGGTTTGCACAGCGTGCACTATCAGTGTAGCCCAGACATTAAGCATTCATAACCTCCTCCTCCTTCTGTCTTTTTCCATTCATGCCTTGGGATTGGGAAGGGGGGTGTTATAGAGAGGATGGCTCTATGGACATGGTGTTGGAAGTTCTCGCTCTCTCCCTCTCTCCGTAGTGCTTGGAGCGTTTGGAATGCAGCAGGCAGCTGACCTAACATGCTGCCAGGCTGGAGTGGGTGAGGGGCTCGGGGGATGAATGGCAGCTCCACAATAGGCCGTGTTTAAAGTCCACTTCATAAAGGAGCCTCCGCACTGTAGTGGCCAGTCATTGTGGCCAAGTGTGCAGCGTTCTTATCTGTGTCTATACCTCGTGGCGCTCCGATTCTGATTTAGCCGACACGTGCCGGACCTGGAGCGGAATTAGTGAGTCTAGTACAGATAAGGATTGATGCCACGTGATACCACAAATATAGTATGAGAAATGTAGAACACTACACTACATTTAAAATGATTATAGATGTTACAGAAATAAATATTGTTACCAAGAAACGCAACACTGTCTGTCTTGAAGAATTTCCTGTGGTGGAAAACTTTACCTCTGCCTGTTACAATGCACTGACACTGAAGACTCCTTCCATGGATGTTAAATAAACAAGTCCCTGTGAACGAGCTGTTACTATAGAAATGATAACCAGAAGAGCGCATTAATATAAACCGGTGATGTGCAGCTGCGCTACTGTCAGAGCCGCTGTTATAGAAAATTAATCAACTCCTTCTGAACCAATCACTATCCAGAATTCAACAGAGCTGTGGTATAAATATATTAATATCATATCGTCATTAGTCGTTTTCCAGTCCTGGTCCTGGAGTCATGGTTTGTTGCTTCCTTGCTCAATAAGATCCATTAGAGCCTCATGAAGGATGTGTTAACGAGCTAATGATTAAGCAGGAATTAAAAATTTGTTTCTGTATACATAGCTTTAATTGCTTTGTACATTGGCGGCCGTATTTTTTATTCCATGAGCAATCACAACGAGGTTTTTGAGACAAAACACTGATGCTAATGTTTAATTATCTCACAAGCAACTGCTGATTAGTGTTTCTGCACTGATTAGTTTCGGAGGTCTTTAGTGTCCTCCTTCAGTGCACAATGTCAGGCCGCTTCACCCCGTCCACTGTTTTATTACCACAAACAAATATCGACGCCTACCCCTTTTCTGCACACAATGGGCTTTTAAGAGCTCTTCCTTTCACTCTTTTTTGTCACCTTCACTTTGTAAGAGACAAAACAAAACCCAGCGATAAAGCCCAAGCCGACACCCTTTTTTTGTCTTGCGTTAGACGAACAGCACATTCAGTGACCACTCTCGCTTCGAAACACCGTAAAGCCCTCCCTCCGGCCTTTTGGATGTCTGAGCTGACCCGGGCTGACCCGACCTTCACACCCATATGAGCCAACACACTCAATCAGGCAGCACCACTTGACTCAAAGCTCTGTGATCAGACATGCCACACCAAGCGGACTCTCGGTTTTGTGCGTCGCCCAACGATGTAACGACGCAGAAATTATACGCCGTCTCTGATGTCTGGGAACGAATCAAACGTGGCATTTCACCTGCCTTGATCCTATCGATTAGCTGAAGCATGAAGGATGCACACACAGGAAATCATGAAATAACACTATTCGCTCAAGCTGATGTATTACGTATCGATTCTGATTGGTCAGCAAGTGCAGGGAAAACCACAGGTTTATATTAATGCGCTTGTTCTAATATGTTATCGTTTCTATAGTAACAGCTCATTCACAGGGACTCGTACGGCCGACGCTCCGCATGCGTTAACTGTATTATTGTCGATATGGTGAATTTTTCTGTAAGGAGATGCTTATTTATCATTCATGGAAGGAGTCTCCAGTGTTAGCGCTTTGTCAAGCTTTAATAAGTAAAAAAAAAAAAATCGTTCGTAAATTGCTGAGGTAAGACAAGAGGAATAAAACACTATAACGTGCTATAAATCACGTCAGGACATAACGTTATAGGAAAATAATCAACTTTGGGGTTTTAACAGTAACTCTACATGTCCCTCTGGGGTTTGTTTCATACTTATTGGTTTTGTTTGTTGGTCAGAGGTTAAATGCTGAGAGGAAATGTAAAGAAGAAGAAGGTGTGAAAGAAGCTGAACAGGAAAAGCCTGGAGAGATGCTGTTTGCTCAGGACGTCAGACTGAAAGCCCAAGCAGGAACGGTCCCAAAGAAAGTACGCATGCTTCAGGTAAAACTGGGAACTGACATTCCAGAGTGGGAATTATTCATCTTTTCCCAGCATAGTGATCATCAGTTGCATGCAAGACTCATTTAATTCACAGCTAAAGTCTTCCATGGGTATTTACTGTACATTTCCTGTTCACAACGAACGCATACGTAATAAGGGAGTTACAAAATGGTATGTTCCATTCCAGGGGTGTTCAGGATGTGAGTTGTATTGCGCATATTAGTAAGTATAAATTTCATTAGAGAGATATTCATTAGAGACAACTGTCTGAATCTTTCTTGGCTTACTTTTTTTGTCTTGAAGGTCAAGAACCTTGTAAAAGAGCTGGAGAAACTGAGAAATGCAGAAGCATCCCATAAAGAGCTCGTCGACAGGTGAACACTTAGACATTACGACCGAGAACGCATATTTTCACACCGAGACCTGAGACACGTCGCTTTTGTCTCCGTCCCAGGCTGCGGAAACAGATGGCTGAGAGCAATCGCAAATGGGAGAAGAAGTTTGAGGTTCTCAGAAAGAGGTATTTCCGCCACATCGCTGCTGAGTTCTGGATTGTGATTTGGTCAGAAAGTGTTCACAGGTTTATTTTAATACACTTGTTCTAATGCGTTATTGTTTCTATAGGAACAGCTTATTGACAGGGACGTGTACAGAGGACGCTCCAGTAATAATAAACCCATTACAAACATGTTTGTTCATTGATACTGTGACGCTTCCTGTAGAGAGCTGTAACAGAGCTGTCCTGTTATAAAACATTCACCAACACCAATAAGATTTGAGAATTTACCAGCGCTGTGGTGCAAATCAGCAGTAAATACCGCGTCAGAGTCAACTCTCCGGCTGACTGAAGGTTTCTCTACAGTTTCTACGCCATCAAAGACGAGATGTTTTTGCGGCACAGTCTGCAGCGTAAGGCCTCTCTCAGATACCAGGTGGGTCACAAGATAAAGATTAGATTAGATTAGATTAGATTAGATTGAAGTATATTGTTATTGTACAGAATGCAAGTAGAAAGCCAAAGAAAGGCAGTTCGAATCTGACCAGACGTGCACATAGCAAATTAGCCTTGAGTGATGTAGTGCAAGAAAGAGACAAGAGTTCCCAGACACTGGGATTAAAGTAATCCCAGACGGTACAGTATAGATATCACATACTGCATAAACACTGTCAGAAATAGAAAGTAGCTGTAAGTGGAATACGAGGACGCATTTAGGAAACAGTGTTTGCATTTATTTCGAAGCGCTCAAGATCTTCTGTTTGAAAGCATCGAATGAAGGAACAGCATTTAAGCTCTTTAAACCCGAATGCTTTCTCGTTAGCCGTGATTAGATTATGTATTGAGCTAGCCGAGGCACCGCCGCGTCGCCACAAATGAAATGTGCACCTGTAGCTTGTCACAGACACACATCAGAGGTTAACACAGATCAGATTTTAACAGGTGCAAGGTTATTAGGCCTCTCGATCCAGCCCTTAATTGCCTGCAGCTGATGAATATGCATAGGTTTGTGCTGTGTCTCTGTGCTCGGGTTTTTGTCATACACAGCTCTCCACGTGGCTTTGTGTGAGAGCGAGAGAATAAACACTACATCACCTTATTCTGTCAGGGCAGCACCGTGCCCTGTGTCACCTGGTACAATGAGGAAGACGGCGCGAACAAACTGCCGGCTCTGACTGAAGTATCGAGCGGCGTAGAAGCAGACGGTTTAACGTCTTGTGTCTGGGATTTGTCCTGTCTTGCAGATGGAGGTTCCTGTTTTATGTCAGGCGTGCTGTGGAGAAAAAAGTTGCCTCAATGCGGCCTGTTGTTCCACAAACACTCAGCCGGTGAGAGCCTCATTAACACACTTTACTACGTGCACATTAATAATCTGATTATCATCTCATTTTCAAACCGCGTGTTTACACCTGATTAAAGGCGTAATCGGATTTCACGGAATCTGGATTTTTTTTTTTTGGGTTTGGCTCGTTGTCGTAACTATAATGTAAGTGAGAACCTGTTTACGGACGTTCAACAACATCAAACGTAACTGTATATGGATGAAAAGTATGATGTGTTGTTCTTTATTAAATAAAAACTGTAATCATTGGCAAATTGCAATGAGGAATGAAACACTTTCGGGACACGCTGCTATTGGAAAATCAAACAACTTTAAACAGTAACTCTGCATCTCTGATTATTTTACCATAACGGCACTACGTACTGTAAATGGCCTAATATGGGAAATATGTTAGAGGCATGTAGGATGCAGTGCCACTGTAGACGTACAAACATTACATATTTAGAAAGAAATGCTAATTATTGATTTTTTGATTATGTGTGATAGTTATAGACAGAAATGGATATGTGTGTGTGTGTGTGTGTGTGTGTGTGTAAATGACGAGGTGTCTTGCTGTAGTCATCTACAGGTCCAGGAGCTCTGCAGAGAACAGGATGTAGGACTACAGATGAGACCACTGGACAAGGCACCTCTGCAGGCTAGTGCTAGCTTCGCCAAGTCACACCGACCAAATCACGACACTCGGGAATCATAAAGCATTTAGTCCGTCTGATGACCTCTCCAAGCTGTGTGTTAGTGACTGACCTTTCCAGAACATAGTGCCAGATCTGTCCCGCTTTAGCGCCCTTTTGCCTGTTTATTGATTTCTCAATGATTGGGATCTCGGCTAATGAGCTCATGAGTCAGGACCGAGTTAGATAACCGCACGCCTTAATTCCCTCGGTCAATACAGAAGCTCTCAGACAGGAAAGGCCCATGCACAGAAGCTAACAAATTAATCTGCTAGATTATGCCGCTGTCCTGCGCACAGATTCGTAAGCAGAGACAATAGACGAGTGTCCTTTTTCCCCGCAGCCATGCACTAAAATCCATCAGCTATCTCCAAGGCAAAGGGCAAGCAAGCGTTCAGAGTTTCTTGAACTTTCTATAACTAATGGGGAAAAAAGGCAACAAAAAAAAAAAGGTTAATGAAGCCGGAGTGGAAACGTTGACTGTTTATCATCAGCTCTAGCACAGGAGCATGACTTTGCCCCGGTATTGTCTCGCTTCTCTAAATTACTCCATTTTTAATTAGATGGTCCATCGTAAAACATTGAATTTGAATCGAATAAAGTGCTCTGATATTGCTATGACTTTTTAAAATATATATAAATACATTTACTCAAGACCAGTCAATTCATGCGTCGAATAAATAACCAGCTATTTAAAGTTCAGAGAAAACCGTTCCATGTCAAATCGAAAGAATTTAAAGAAATGTGTCTTAATACGACGTAGAACACAAAAGACATGTTCTGATAGGTGAAGTATTATTTTAATAAGAAAAATAATAATAAAATGGGAATTGAAGTGACTCCTGATGATTAGGTTCTTGTTCAGCCAGAAATAAACTGTGAATAAGTTTTTTAAAAGGAAATTTTTAAAGCACTCATTTTATAGCAATTGTTATGTAACAGTATAGCAATTGTTCTAGAAAAAGAAGACCGGATCATAAAAAGATGGAGTTGGAATTGTTTCCCACATTTCTAACGGAGGAATTTTGCATCGTGGTCTAATGAAGTCGTTCTAATGAAGTGTCAGTGTCCTGCAGTCCTGCGAGGGCCACTAACGTGCTCGAGTGGGTCAGCATGGATAACTGACGGCGTGCTTGAGGACAAGGGTGAAAGGCGGGAGGAGGGGTAAAGAGCCACTGGTCATCATTTGAGGGGTCTGGTCACTAACCTCTACATTTAACTATGGGAATGCAGCCTATACGTCATCGTTGACCCATGGTAATTGAGACGCTGCAGATAAGACACAAGTCCTGACACTGGGACAGAGCCGGAGAACGCCGTTGTTACTCACCAGATTAGGTTTGTTCAGTCCTCGCTGTAATCTAAGCCGGTCTGAGTAATTTCAACTATGTAGTGCTCGTTCAAGCTCGCCCACTCTCGCCCACTCTCGCCCAAACTCGCCCACTCTCGCCCACTCTCGTCCACCCTCGGCCACTCTCGCCCAAACTCGCCCACCCTCGCCCACTCTCGCCCACCCTCGCTCACTCTCGCCCACTCTTATTTAAAGTGAGCATTTCATGTTGTAAAGCATCTGAAAAGTGTTATGTCTAGAAATATTTAAGATTTTGATTACAATTTTTTAACTCCTGTAGATCAAATATATCAAACATCATCTGTATTTACAACTCGCTGTTTGCGAAGCGTTCAAACATTCCAGCCGTGTTCCCGAAACGTGACAAATCCGGTAAAATGCTGGAAGCAGACGGTGTTAGTGCTATTTAACTGTCACTTTCACAAAAGTATTCGCTTTTATTGGACTAGTGCTGAAAGCTACAAAAGTCACTCTGCAAATGATCAAAAGAAGAGAAGAAGAAAAAAACCCGCTAAGACACACAGCCATAAATTTTGTCCTTCTTTTTTTTTTTTTTTTTTTTTTTTTTTTTAAACCATGAATACGTCTGGCCCATATGCTTGGCCATGGAGCGACGTGAAAGGGGCATTTACAAACCCAGGCCCACCACATTAAACTCTATAACAATCTTCATTCATGGTAACTTATCAGACTCAATTAATCAACCTCAACAATGGCAATTCTGATGTGTTCAAGCACCCTGAAAGGCCTAGGTCAGCACCGGGGCACTGACGACGCCTAGCGCTCCCTCGCCTCTCAAAACTCTCCTCCCAGAAACCAGCGTCTCTGTCGCTCCGGCCTTCGAGCCTGTCCTAAGAAGAAAAACTAGAAATAAGGTGAAAGAAAACAAACAGCTTTGGGGAGATCATAAAGAGCTTTCTTTTCCGTCCCTCAAAGGCGACAAAGCTGCTCCAGCGGATGAAAGCCTTTCTCTCGGGGCGTCTGAAAGGAGCATGTCTTCTCTGCTCGCCTCTGAATGGTATTGTTATGGCTATTCCAGCGGGCTGAAAAGGGGCAACCACTGGTTTGATTCGGTTACACGGTGCGGTAAAGTTCTCCCTCCCACCGCCTTGGTGTGTATGGAGGGTCCGTGACCTGTTTACTCTCGGCCGGGGAAAATGTCATGTCGCCCCTCCCATGGGCAGTCCTCACATTCATTTGATTGGTACAAAAAAATGACTTGGGATGGTTAAAAAGCACTCGTCCCGCATCACAATTTATGGCTCATACTTTTACGTGACACTTTATTTCCTTTTTTGGGATGTTTTTACAGGTGTCATGGGTCAGGTACTACTATCACGTGGGCACTTGGTGTTTCACTGATCTGTTTTTTCATTTATTTATTTATTTATTTATTTATTTATTTATTTATTACTTTCAGGATTCCGATTAGAGACTGATGATGAGGATGATGAAGATTTGGTCCCGATCGTCACTCTCCCTCCCCCTCCCAACAGCCCGACTCCAGAACGTCAAGTACAAACCTCTTTTCTCACACACGATTCGTAGCACAAATAAAGCCACTAGCACATAGCCATGGGCCTGATAAATAAATAAATAAATAGTAAAATAAATAGTAGCATTTTTTTATATATTTGAATTTGTAGCACCTTTTTAATATGAATGTATGCATTAATACATGATTAAATCATTTTATATAACATGTATTATCCTTCTAATATTCAAGACACTGTGGATAAGTACAAGTAATACGGATAAGTACATTTCCTGTCCTCTCGCTTTTTATGTAAATATTAGCTTCATCGTTTTGCACCATTTTATAGAGTTTGATAGTGAAGGCGAGTATAGGAATTTATTATTATTTTTAAAAAATACAGCCTTATAATGTTTTATAGTTTGATGGTTAAATTTCAGATAGAACATTTAGTGATTATTCACCCAGTTTTATGTTGGATCTTTAACATAAAGCGCAAAGATAATGTTTAAGATCTTAACATCAAGCTCCAGGGATTGAGTTTGGACGTTCTTTAATCCTCCAACACACACACACACACACACACACACACACCCACTGTCACGATCTCGCCGGCAGATGGTGCTGCGGCGACGACGTGCATGGGCAGATGGAGAACGCGTGCACGTGTTTAAAGTGCGCATGGACGATGAGACTTTGGTTACAACGGACATGTGCACTTATTTTGGTTTCTGTTCTGTCCCCGCCCGGTTCAGTTATTGGCGGAGGTGCGAGGGTGTGCTTTGAAGTGTTAACCAGCTGTCAGCAATTAAGGTAATTGTGACTGGTTATTTAAACCGCTCGCGTTGCTACGCACGTCAGGCAGTATTAGAGGAAAGACGGAATGAATAATGGTGCCAGGTGGTAATGGTTCCATGCTCTGTCTAGTTTCCTGTTCCTAGTTTCATGCTCTAGTTAGGCGAGTGTTTCCTGCCATAGTTAAACGAGTGTTTATGCCATAGTTAAACGAGTGTTTCCTGCCATGGTTAAACGAGTGTTTATGCCATAGTTAAGCGAGTGTTTATGCCATAGTTAAACGAGTGTTTCATGCCAGAGTCAAACGAGTGTTTCATGCCAGAGTTAAACGAGTGTTTATGCCATAGTTAAACGAGTGTTTCCTGTCATAGTCAAACGAGTGTTTATGCCATAGTTAAGCGAGTGTTTCCTGCCAGAGTCAAACGAGTGTTTCATGCCAGAGTTAAACGAGTGTTTATGCCATAGTTACACGAGTGTTTCATGCCAGAGTTAAATGAGTGTTCATGCCAGAGTTAAATGAGTGTTATGTCATTGTTTAACGATAGTTGCAGGCCCTAGTTAAACGAGAGTTTTATGTCATAGTCGTGTTCTAAGTTTTGTGTTTCATGCCTTATTTCTAGGGACATGAGAGAAGTTTCCGTTAGTTAAAAGTGGTAGTGTTTCCATGCCCTGTTTAAGTTCATGTTTCTTGTTTCAGCTGTAAGTTTATGTTTAAACCTTTTTTCCTGCCTCCTCATACATTGACTTAAGTGTAAATAAAGACTTTACTCCTGCGCTTACTTCCTGTCCAAGTCTTGTTTCGTAACACACAAGCCTTAAATAACCTTTTGAAAAGGCATTCATTAGATTGTTTCTTCTCCTCCCATTTCACAGAGTTCCCATAATGTGTAAACAAAGCCTGCAGTGGCTTTAACAGGCTTTAATTGACTCCGGGACTGCATGGCCGTAATCCACTACTACAGCAACCCAAAGAAGTGCGTGTGTGTTCTGCAGCCAACATCAGGAGACATCCAAGAATGTCCTTTAGCTTCACACGGTCAAAAAAACAACAAAAAACCTGGGAGGACTCATGGCTTCAGAGGGTTTAGATGGCATTTGAGGAGGGAAACAATACGAGCTGATCTATTTCACTTTCTGTAGACCTTCACTGTGGGTTGGAGATGAATCCACTTCATGTGTGCGGTGTAGATTTACACTGGATCAGAGGCATTATGTCAGCCATCATCATCATCATCATCATCATCATCAGAGCATTCTGTATAAATTTACTCAAATGAACATTTATTTATAATAGAATAATACAGTTATTCAGAAGTATTAAAATATCTTGTTGTTAAAAGCAAAGGTCTGAGCACCTCATAAGATTTTGATTGAAATTCTTGCATAGAATTTGCTAAAATGAGAAAACTCTAAGTAAGGACTCGATCTTTTATTGTGAACATCTAGATCTAATCATAGGTCATATTTTACTTATTATATTTTACCTTAATACCGATATTAACATTACAGTATGTGGTCTTTTAATCTGTAAACTCAACAAGTTGATTATCTTTAAATCTTTAAAAGCATTATTCAGAGTATCTTCAGAGAATAAAAATGATTTAGGTCTGAAAAAAAGTAGGCATGTAATATTTTTTCCATGTCACAAACCTTTTTGTTACTAATGCTGATTACTAATAGTAATAATTCTGTGAGGAAACTGTGTATCGACATGTTTTTATGTCTCATTGAGGACCAAATGTCCCGACAAGGGCAGAAATCTCTGACAGGAGAATCTGAAACCAACAAAAAAAAACTTCCATATAAAACACTAAAAGAGCCAAAATGTTTCCTTTTGGTTACTCGGGTTAAAGTTGGGTTTAATAATTCTGCCAGTGGAAGGTCCTCACAAGAATAGGGAGTTAAATGTGTGTGTGTTGCCCCTCGGTATGAGGCCCCTGTGGTGCTGTACTCCAGAGCCAGCTTCCATCAGCCCTCGTTGATCCTCAGAGACAAGCTTAGAATCAATTACCAATTTCTCCTTTAACAGAGTGTCATTTCAGACCTCTGTTCATCTGGTTATGGTGAGCTGGGATCACCGCACCGCGGCCCTTTCGCACCGGGATTATGTGATTATGCTTTAATTCCTTGTAATCTCTTATTAACTAGGCTACTGCATGTCAAATAAAGCACAATACGTCACCCTTATAGGCTGTGCTCAGTCTGCCATATGGCTGAAGTGCTTTTTTTCTCTGTTCACTTTTTTATCCCCCTTTTCCTCTTTTTTTTTCCTTCCACAGCAAGACCACAGTCAGGTGTCTGATTTATATCAGCACCTTAAACGCTCTCAGGAGGGGGGAAAGTCACTAAACACACACACTACAGCACAGTTTGTGAAACAACAGGGGAAAAAATCGGATTTTTTGTGCACCTCAAGAAATTAATTGGTTGCATTAGTTAGGGGATAAATGGCGATGGCTGGTGTGTTGGATTCCAGCAGAGTTTCACCATAGAGGGTTAATGGGAGTCAAGGCTGGAAGCGTTCCCAGGCCTGGCCCGAGGCCATTAAAACCCAGTACAAGAAACTTATGGGGCAAATCAGCACTGAGCTGCTTCTTTTGCAGCCTTCAAGAGCACAATAAAGAACCCGAGAGCTTCACCCACTGCCTGCGTTACCCAGGGTACACACGCGCGCACGCACACACGCACGCACACACGCACGTAAACAGAACCACAGCTCGCTTTTTGCACCTCGTGATGTGAAGTGAAATTACATTTTGTTGCAGCTTTTTACACTTCTTGCTTGTATAGCATGTTGTATAGAACTCATCCCGAGTGAACAATGTTTTCTTATTAACCGATATTCAAGAACGCGGACCCCAAATCTCCTGCGTTTCTTTTTCCAAATCCTTCATCTATTCCTGCTGAGGAACAGAGCAGTGAAGTTCATGGCAGCAGAGAGCGAGAGAGAGAGAGAGAGAGAGAGAGAGAAACGTTTCTGAATCTCTCCATTCTGCTGAGCGAACAAAGGCGGCGGTGCAGCGGGCTGGGTGTCTGGAGCGCGCAGGACGCGCACGGCGGAAACATATTGTCGCACCGTGGTGTGCGGGGGCTCTCACCACCACCACCTCACCGCATTCACGCGCACAACAGCCCTCCGCACCATTTGCATATTTGTAATTTATCGCATTTTTATTCGGGTTTCTGAATATCGCGCTGAATAACCAGGGAACCTGTTTCCCCAGAGCTGCAAGAGCGAAAGAAGAGTTCCTTCACATTACTGAGGAAATATAAGAGCGTGTCGTGTTTTAAACAGCCCCCCCCCCCAAAAAAAAAGATAGATGAGAGACATTTTTCGGACAAAAAGAGTCGTGCGCGCTCACGAGCCCCAGCGCGCGAAGACCGCGCATTTTAATTTCTGCGCTCATAAAAAAGACTTGACATTTTCTTTCTTTCTTTTCTTTTTTTTTTTAAATAAAAACTTCACACCGAGCACCCTGGCATGTTAGTGGGTTTACTTTCTTCACTTTTTTTCCAGACAATATTTAGACTGCACATACAGGTGGGCCTACATACTTGTGAATGTATTCGCTGAAACACCAAATGACTCATTAGAATATGCGCGTAAACATGATTTGGCACGAGGATGCGTTTCAAATACACCGAAAATAACACACAATTCTTTTAGAGGTTTGTATTTGTATACAGGTCATGTGCACCTCATGCAGTAAACAAACAAAAAAACATATCATTATTTAGTTCAGTAATCATGTTTTATTTGTATTTATTTGTTTATTTATTTATTTAATTTGCGCAAGTACAGGCCTATTTATCGCAAAGTCGTGGTTATGATTTGATCACTAAACAACCAGGTTTTAATAATAATAAAAATAATGGAGAGAAAACGGTTCATTTCGGAACTGATATCATCTCTAGGATGGTAAGAAAATGTCAAGAAAGCATGAAGTGATCAGAGAACCACCTGTTCGATTCGGGTAGGACCGGATTATGCAGATATATTTAATTAAATTCTCCATCATTCTCCAGAGTCTCATTACAGCAATGCAAACAATAATCCCCCGCGTTTACTAAACTAATTAACTATCAGTGCGTCCCGCTGAAATGATATAAACACATCAGCGTTTAGTTAATCAGCGGAAGGGTTTTCTGGGATGACACCTCGGGCGTGTATTCTCACTCTCCTGGTGATAACGTAAGACTTCGCGGAGTAGAAGGAAAAAAAAAGAAGAAGGAGGAGAAGATGAAGAAGATGCATTAATAAAAATGGGAGTCAAGTGCCTGGCAGGCTCTGGATGAACCTCATATGGTAACTGCAGCCCAGGCGAATAAAAGAGAAGCAATAATTCATAGTATGAGGCATGCAAAAGCTGGACACAATGCCTCTCCTATTAAGCACCATATTCGAGCCCATTCTGCTGAGCACAAAGATCATAGCACGACGCCTTTATGGCTGTAATGGTGTGAAAGGCGAGTTGGAGGGGGAAGGTCACAGTGGCTGTGCATGGCAGATCCAGGGTGGCACTGGAGCTCTGTGCGTGGCCAAGCAAGGCCAGCTGTCTCCAATGCACAGCTTATTATAACTCATCAGAGACGTGCACGACTTATTAAAGAGTTTTTTGTTAATCTGCTGTGCGCTGATCTGCATCCAGGTCCCATGGAGAGGTTTTGGAAGCAGGACAAGTGTCCTTCTGACGCATTTATTATTCGTTTTATAGATCATTTTAAAGAAACTGCGCACATCTTCATTCATGGCACAAGGACAAATGAGGAAAAATCGATCATGGTGTTATTGTTTGGAGTAGGGACGGATTTGTGGTCCAGAGGCGCGTGGGAAGATCTGCCACTTTCCGAACAAGTGTTTTGAAATATAATAAGTGAAAAATCAATCTATTTTCTTTCTGGTCCACACGCATTTAGGTGACATTAGTAAACATAAAATTAAATATTATAATCTGATCATCTCCATTTTTTAACGTCAGATATCTGGTACGGCTTCTTCTTCTTCTTCTTTTTCTTAATTTTCTTAGTCTTAATTTTCTTCTTATTATTCATTTTCATCTTCTTCTTCTTCTTCTTCTTCTTCTTCTTCTTCTTAATTTTCTTAAGTTCTTAATTTTCTTCTTCTTATTAATTTTCTTCTTCTTCTTCTTCTTCTTCTTCTTCTTCTTCTTCTTCTTCTTCAAATGCATCACCATCATCATCATCATCATCATGCCCATGCTTCAACAGTGGGAGTGAGAATAGATTGCTTCTTCTTCTTCTTCTTCTTTAGTGACGAAGTTAAAATTATTAATGCTAATTTTGAATGATAGTCAAAGATATCCAGTGTGACTTCTACTTCTTCTTCTTCTTCTAATAAGGTATTTATTTACCTCCTCATGGTGAGAGAGATTAAGTGTCTGTCAGAATCAAGGGCATTTGGCTACTTGAAGCTTCATCAGTCTGATAACTCGCATATAAACTAATCAAATTCATTTTGTTTAATGAAGCTGTTCAAAGGTACCAGGTTTTAATAAACAGGAGTAATAAGAAGACATAACCATATGGACTTGGGATTTGAAATGACATCCTGCAGGTTACTAGCACACAACCTTAACCCCTGAATTAGCATCTATGGTGATACATGAACACCTACAGTGGTGCATTAACTGGTGACGTTTCAATCCCATCATCACGGGTACTTTTCCCACATACTGATACAAATTTATTCAAAACTCACTTATGTGTAGAAAACAACTGCAAACACTTGTGCTCTGAAGGGCAGTGGAAGCTCAGCAGATGAGGTTCTACATTATTGACCAAATGGTTGTTAGTTCAAATCCCAGTACTACCAGAAAGCCACCGGTAGGCACCTGGGCACGACCTTTAACCCTCAACTGCTCACTTCTGAGTTTGTATTGAATTCTGCCTCGTTCATTTCTTTTTGGATAAAGAGAAATATAACTCAAAAATAAACAGAGTTGCTGTTAAATCCGGATGTTTTTTTTGATGTGTGGTCTCAGTGCAACAGTAGAGACTTTACTACGCGTTAATCAGCGTTAAAGCTGCTCATATTTCGGATTATAGCGCTTTCATTAGTGTTTGGCCATCAGGGTGCCAGCTGCTAGATCCAATAAACACCAGTGGAGTCTCTTTAAGCGTTTGACCCTGCCAAAATCCCTTCTCTCTCTCCGAGGGGGGGCTTTAATACCCCGCCATCCCTCTCCCCCTTTAACATGATAACATAATCATGATTATTCCACTGGATTTATGATGAGAGCAACCCGAGCAACAGGTGTTTGAAGTTTGGTTCACACAAGGGACCCCCCAAAAAGGAGGGGACTCTCGGTGCCAAAGTAACCAAAGTAACCTCAAACAAGCGCACTGATATCTTTATTGCTAAGCGTAACATATCCATCCTTGTCCAGCTTTCTGTGCGATGGTTTCTTTGCACCTGGTTATTTCCAACTTCTTTTTATTTTCTTTCTTTTTTTGTGTGCGTCTAGGCCCTGGATAGCAGCTGCTTAAAGAGAGACAGAGAGAGGCCCTTACACGTCTCCAAGACGTGTTGGCATGGTTTTCTCGCCTTTAATGTAGCACTAAGCTTTGTCTTTGGTACAATATGGGAACAGTAAAGCACGACGTGCGGACGTAAGCGCACTTTATTTTAACTATGCGACTCCGCAAGCAGTTTTGTTTCAAGTCAATTAGAGTGATCAGCCAATTAAATTTATGTGCGTCGATTTTTTTTTCACATGGAAAGAGAGAGAGGGAGAAAAGGGGCAGCAGCACAGAAAGACTGAGAGAGAGAGAGGGGAGAAAGAGAGCTGGTCTTTAAGGATTTTATTCTCATCACCTGGCGTTCATTTTATACAGAAGTGTAATAGCCAGGCGTTTCCAAAAAGTGACTATATTACCCAAAGGCCCTCGCCATCCTGTGCGCTTTTGTTCGCCTCCAGTTAATAACTCATTACAGGGATTTAACAAATCCCTCACATGCATATGTTTGGTGTCTCCATATTTTTGATCCCTCCGATGAAGCAGATGCTGCAATTGAAAATTCTGGCTAAAAAAAAAAAAAACCTGCTACGAGGCTGAAAGGAGAAGAGGGGTCCTGAACAAAGAGCCTTGGGGAGATCTCTCAGGAAGAGAAAAAACATTTACGGTCAATAAACAGACTTCAACCTGCTCCATTTCAGCCATTGTGCGGCCGTTTTTGAATAATTAAGGTTAATAAGAATAGGTTTTGTGGAGTTTGAATGCCAGGCGCACAGGTGCGGCGTGACAGGATGAATGATGCGCCTGATTTTTGCCAAACTCGAGAGCCCTTCTCTCCGAGCTTCAAGCTGATGGAAAATATTGTCACTTCTTTGCTTCACGGCATTAGACGTTCACAGGAAACAAAGGCGGCCGATGAAAAGCTCATGGCTGTAATGAAACACACTTATGGCCCGAGATAAATGAGAGCCGGAGTCAATGGCCAGGCGCGTTTTCGCTTTGCGCGCAAGCAGCCTGCTCCATCTAAATCAAATAAAAGGAACCTTTCCAAATTTTAAAAAGACCTCGTTTTCATTTTTAAAGCCTCTCCACAATTGCCATTAAGCATATGGGGCTTTTGTACGCAGCAACAGCTCTTGAGAAAGCAACCGGTGTCTATGTGGAGAATCATTTTAACTTTCTGAGCCAACGCCGCATCCGCGCACAAAAGCGCACAGAAAAAAGAAAGAAAAAGAATGAAAAAAACCCCAATCTAACATATGTGCCTTTGCGCTTCCCAGACCTTCTTTAGTCACAGTTTCATGCAGTTACTTGCAAAACACAGGGATAATAGCTTTATAACGTTTTTTTGGGACAGTGATAAGCATGTGGACATGGCGTACCGAGTTTTGCGCACGCACCGGAATGAAGCTCAGTGTGGAGCTGGAGTCTGTTTGAGCTCTCTCTCTCTCTCTCTCTCTCTCTCTCTCTCTCTCTCTGATCTGCACTTATCTTCTCATTAAAAAAGACGCATATGAGAAAACATTTCAAACGGATCCTCTCAGTTGTTTCCAGAATTGTAGCAATATGAATATTTCATATTCAGATTCCGTGGTCATTTATATTGTTTTTTTTTTCCATTAAGTGTTTTTAGCTGAACTTGTGGAATAAAATAGTTTGTCAATAACCTCCGCGCGTTTTCTTCAGAAGACAACATGAAGATGAAGAATAAGCTTACTCTAAATTATATACAATCTATACTATATTCTTTTCTAAATAAAGGTCTATTGGTAAGAGATCACTCAGCACATGGCTGTGCAGTCTGGAAGGTGATGTTTTTCAAAAATAGTGGCGTATGATCATTTTTGTAAGGGCTTTGATTCACGTGCAGCTGATGAACAAAATCAATAAAGACAAAACTCGGAAAATGATGAGGATAACTATTATTATTATTATTATTATTATTATCATCATCATCATCATCATCTTAAAATTACCATCATTAGAAAAGTTTTTGCAAACGCGTAATAGCCTCATAATTCGCGCAGGCGCACAAGAAGTGTCTTTTAGTTCTCATTTTGCATATTTAATTTTTCCCCCCAGGGGATTTTTTCTATAGGTTTTAAAACAAAAAATTCAAGTCCAGCAAAATGAAACGAAGCTTCGGCGCATTTGACGAGGCAACAGACCTCCAAGTTCACTGGTGCACAAGACAGGGTTGCCTTTATTTGCTTTGTTCCGGGTTAAGCAGGAAAATGCAGTGTGCTGGGAATAGTTCGGTTCCATCAGGATGATTAGAAGCTAATTAAATCGTGGTCTGGATATCTGTCGAATCTGGCAACCCTTATCCAAATCCTGCGTCTTCCTGCAGAGCTCATTTCAAGCCATATCCGACTGCATCCTCATCCTCACACACACACACACACACACACACACACACATTACACTCTCAGTGTCAGTGTCAGCGCCACGGTTTTTCCAAGCACTTAGACTCCGACAAATGTGTTCTGCACTGCTGCTCATTCTTCATCTTCTTCACCTCCAACAAACACCCAAAAACGTGCCCAAAATTCCACACACGGTTTCTCTGGATAAAAAAAATGTCACCACAACGTCATGGGTGAATAATATAATCCAGCAGCTCTGCGTGTATCGGTGTCCTTCATCCGCCGTCAGTCCCAGTCGGTGCCATTTGCCTTTCTAATGAGTCCTAATGAGACGGCACGCGCTTTTTTAGAGGCTTAATGAGGCGATAATGCGTTAAGTTTGGATCACTTCATATTAAATAATAATAATAATAATAATAATAATAATAATAATAATAATAATAATAATAACTATTATTATTATTATACAATCCATTCCAGCTCTCTAATTAGAATAGTTATTTTTAACGAAGCACATGGAGCTTACCCAAAATACCGCTTCATATCACGGTTCCTGACTTGCTGCTGACTATCCCCTTCCATGTGGACCTGAGTATATGAGTGTGCGTGCGTGCGTGTGCGTGTGTGTGTGTGTGTGTGTGTGTGTGGTTGTTTGTGTTTCTGTGTGATTGAATGTGTATTTTGGGGGGCTCTGAGAGTTTTTGAGTTTTGGGTTGGTTCTTAAGAACTCAGTGAGCTGACGTAGAGCATGCAGAGAAAAAGCTTCCACGGGAAAATTCTGCCTCCGAGCACCTGCACGGTTCTCAACCGTCCCCCCACCCCCCCGGGGCCTGGAAACTTCCGGCTGGGGCGCGGAAACCTCAGCGCTCTTCCAACTATTTATAGATAATAAACAAACACACACACTCACTCACTCAGACACACGGACACACAAACAAACACACACACACACACACACACACACACACACACACACACACACACACAGCTGCTGCAAGTTGTTCAGTCTAAGTGTATTAATCAGGGACTATAAATATTCATCTCGAATGAGAAACGATCCTTTGCGCCAGAGTTATCTGTAGCTTGTTTTATTACTGGCACGCGCGTTAACAGTAACACCATCATGATCAATCATTAAAAAAGGAGGCATATAATTACTATATGTCCAATAGGTTTATGAATCACAATCCCACCGAACAGGGGATTAGCTGAGAGGATATACTTTATGGAGAAAGATATATCTAAAATTAAAGTATGGTGATTGAGTTATTGGCTAAGTACAGTACAAGGAATTAGTCTCACTTCCCATTGTGTTACAAGACATTACAGACATACAATAAAACATCAAGGACATACACCCCACATTTGTGACGATTTTGTACAGGAAATGACTATATTGTGTGTGAGGCAGTGTAAGTCTGACATATTGTTAAAAAAAAAAAACAATTAAGCCTATTTTTATTCTAGATTAGATTCATGTAGTAGAAAAAGACTCTAAGATCTCTCTCCATATCACCCTTAATTCTGTTTAATAACAGTACAACAGAGAACAGTGGATTCGGCTTGCAGTTCTGTTCATCTGACTCTGTGCCAGTGTTGAATGAATTCTTCGCTTGTGATGAATAAATGATCTTCTATTACACATTTGAGTTAAGTTTTCAGCACATTGAAAGATCCCCAGATTGGGACAGGTGTCCTGGGAGATCTCTTCATGGCACGAAATTCTGTCTAATAAACTTAAAAACTATTACATTTTGGCCTTGAATTTGAAGCCACTTATTGGTTTGAGCACTTAATTAAAATAAATAAATAAATAAATAAAATCTTTAGTGCGAATGTACACCTCCAAAAACACTATTTTATTTTTATTTTATTAACATTTTACCAACACATCATCACAGTGCTGTAAAACAATTATACTGTCCATATGGGAGAGTATTGATACTGTCCATATGGGAGAGTATTGATACTGTATATAGACATTTGAGGAAATTCTTTTTATTACTTTTTAATCACTATTACATGTTTTCTATAATAATGATATCAAATACATCGTTGATCCGGAGTTTGAAAGATGGACACAGATTTAACTCAACATTAACTATTAACTACAATTTGATATAATATTACCCTTTTGTGTCTTTTGAATGTATTATATAACCAATAATGACAAGTTATTTGCAAATAAAACACTAAAACAGAAAGAGGCAAGCTTGAATGAATCAATAGGAGAATTTATTGAATCATCATCATCATCATCATCATCATCATCGTCATAAATATAGACCATTTGAGACACGGTACGTTTCATTTTTATAAAAAATAGGTTCTGTCTCGTTGGACATCCGTAGAAATCAACGTTAAATTATAAAAATATATAATCAGAAAGTTCAATTACGCAACAATTAAATAACGACGCACTACACAGTGATTGCCAGCGACTCTATGTTCAGTTTCAGACTGGAAACAATAATAATAATAATAATAATAATAATAATAATAATAATAATAAATATTTATATAGTAACATAAACGCGATATAAACAGAGTGGAGAATCCCACACAGTCCATGTACCCAGTAAACACCGGGATTCACGCGACCAGCTCAAACGGAGGCTCGTTCTCGATGTTGGTGAGCGCGGATTTGAAGTGCACTTTGCGGGGGTCCTCTGGGGTCCAAACTTTCGCCCTGCGGATGATGTTCTGCTCCCGGAGCTGCTTCTCATCTGTCCAGGACAAAGAGTGACCAGCCAGAGGGGGCAGGCCGTAATCTGGGTCATCAGGGGAAGGAGATCCTGGAGAGAAGAAAAAAATGGGAATTTAATAATAATAATAATAATAATAATAATAATAATAATAGTAATTCAATTGATTGGTACCCTGTCCAGGGTGTACCACACCTTGTGCCCCATGCTCCCTGGGATAGGCTCCACACAGTAAAATCCCTGGTGTTGAATTAACACCCAGAGTGTTTATTTGAGCCCAATGCACTTATATAAACACTGTAGGGTGTAAATTCAACACTGTGGGTGTTAAATCAACACTGGTGATTTTGCTGTGCAGGTTTCCCCGTGACCCTGAAGAGGATAAGCGGTATAGAAGATGGATGGATGGGTGGTTAATTCAATTGATATTAGTAGGCCTATGTATTACTTTTACTTTTTTTCAAAAAATATTTTGGAAAAATGATAGCTATTCTGTATTTAAATCTAAATCCTGTTCTCTCATTCTCTGAGTTTCCCTGTTCATGCGAAAGTGGAAAGTTGAACACATCTGAAAATTTCTGGAATTTGTGCAAAAGAAAGAAATAGTGGAAAAAACCCCTCAGCGATGAATAATTCTAATGAGTAATTATAATACTGTCTATCTAATTCTGATACTACTACTACTAATAAGCCATGCATGGTAAGTGTAGTAAAGTAAAGTTTGCACAGCTCTTACTTGTTCCTCTGTGGCAGATGATGACTTTTTTGGGTTGGTTTAGAGCTTCGTGGTTGGAGTTCCGGATTGGCGCGTCGGACTGCACCAGTTCAGCCAGGAAGTTGATGTAGCCGATGGCGAGGCGCAGCGTGTCCACTTTGGAAAGGCGTTTCTCGTAAGGCAGGGTGGGGATGTGCGAGCGCAGACCTTCAAACGCGTCGTTGATGGACTGCATGCGTCTGCGTTCACGCACGTTGGCGGCCTGGCGCAGCTGCTGCATTTCCTGCTCTGAGCGCGCTCTCCTGCGCCTCTTCAGCTGCAGCGCACCGTCACCGCGCCGCGGGGAAAACCCGGACACACCGTACGACGAGGAAGAAGAAGAAGTGGAAGAAGAAGACGAGAAGCGACCCACGTCGCAGTTGTAGTCTTCATCGCGCGCACGGCAGTCCTCGTAGTACTCTTGGATCTGGCTCGCGAGGAAGTCGACGTCGTCATCCAAGAAGTCGTCCGCGTCCATGTGCTCGCGCGAGCATCGCTCGGTGAAGAAATCATCGTCGTCGAAATACGCCGAGGAGAAAGTGTCCAAGCCCGAAAACGGATCCAGCACGGTCTCCATGCTATTTTTTTTTATTTTTGCTGTTTCTGAAAAGCCGGCACGCGAAGACCTTTTATAAGGACAACGACAGTCGCGTGCCATTAACGGGCCGCGCCAGCCAATCACCGGCGAGCAGCGACAGAAGCAGCGCACCTAAGGATAAGCCACGCCCACCTTGTTTACACCCTCAGACGCGCTTAATCCTCAAGAAGACGATTATCATTATTATCAGTTAATTAATTAGTGAACACATTTAACTGGTGATGTTAAAATAATTAACTTAGAGGTAAAATGCTGTGAAGACTATAACATTTATAAAGTTTATAAAGATGAGAAATCACAGCATTTTTTAATTCGGTTGTACATTTTACAGCGATAATGTTTTAGCCGATATGGGGCTGGATTTGAAGTTGGTCTAATAATTTATTTAGTTATTTAATCCTTTAGTAATGACTCTAAAATCATCTACACACAGCCTACAAACATTACCCAACCTTTCTGAATAAAATGCAGTCCTACACATCTGGCTGTCGTTATCAGGTTATTCGATGGCCTGTTATTATCCAACAATATTTTATTAAACACTTTGTATCTAATATTTCCAAATAAATATTTTTTTAAAAATAATTTAAGCTTTTATTGATTTCTCATTTGCAAACAGCTTCAGTCTGCTGCGCCATAAAGAGCCATCAGTCAGTTCAATATAAAAGCTTAGACTGGGTGAAATAAAACAATAACAGTGGCTTGTAAACAATGACTGAAGAGCCACTCAGGTGTTGGAGGACGTTGGTTTGTCTCCTTCGCTCTTATTAGCGATTAAGTGCTGTTTACGTTTGTCCACGTGCGCTTTTTTGCGCCCACGGGAACCGGACAATGCGCCGGAGCGAGCACTGATTTTGAAAGGTCACTCAGGCAGGTTGACCCCTGCGACCCTATTTTTAAGACTTCTCTTAAAAAAAAGCAGGTAGCATTCAAGAGCTCGCGCACTTCATTACCGAGGGGGACGCGCGGTTCCGGGTAGAGCACGAGCGCCGCCGCACAATGCAGCACAATGCGACACAATGAAATACAAAACAACACAAAACGTGGGCGCACGAAAGGAGAGAGAGAGCGTGACGTCCGGGAGGAGAGGAACAGGGGGCCATCAGTCAGTGACGAGCTTCTTTTTATGTAAAGACGCGCATGGGACGCACTGAACTCTCGCCTTTTGAAGAGGCACTGATGAGAAACTTGAAGCACGAAACTTCACGGGGTTCTTTTTATAACGCTTACAAAGGACTGATTCCTGATTATAGTCATCTTGAACTTAGATAAACAAGGGCGCGCGATTTGGACGCACGGGCACAGCATCATCTAATTATAGACCAATAAACATAATAATAATAATAATAATAATAATAATAATAATAGCATCTCTCATACTACTTATATTACTCATACTGAAGGGGCTACATCACCACCACGTCAAAAGGCTGCATGAACTTCATCAAACCTCTCAAAGATGTGATTGGTGGTCAGGGGTGTGGCTGAAACTGCATCACCATGCAGCCCCTGTCAGCCTACACCCTCCATTAAACATGTACAAATGATATGATATTGAATGAATAGCGTACCTGTAATTTTACGCATGCGTATTATCCTCATTGTGCGATTTTATTATAAGCTACGTCACAATGCAAGATGATTATCATGCAGTATAGAAATGCGCTTTGGTACAACTTTATAACTTTACCTGGTGGTATGTTGATTAAAATGATTTTAAAAACACACCCTTTTTGAAATTCACGATTAGACCTTTGTAAAAATCGATTTGGAAAAAAAGAAAAGGAAAGAAATATAAATATATATATTTATTTTTCTTATATGTATATATGGAACATATATTATTTTATTAAATAGCCTACTGATGTAGTAAGTAAAAAAAGAGGACAAACTGAAGTGAAAGGAGTGAAATACCGACGATATCTGCAATAATACTCCCGAGAAAATCGATATAGTGTATGTGGTTATATTGACCAGCCCCAAGTGCACCTGTGCAAACTGCGCATGTAGTATTAATATACCATATAAAAGTGTATTGATCATCTGTTTCCCACATTTTCGGTCTGTACACACACACACACACACACACACACACACACACACACACAGACACCACACCAGTAAGTTAAATAAGCACCTACAGTGTTGTATTAAGAAAGGCGTCAAGTCAACACTGCAACACTGTGAAGTTCTGCTCTATGGCACTTTCAGGGCGCGAGGCTTTTATCTGCTCTGGTTTTAGCATCGACTAAGCTCACTTCATTTCACTTCATTTCACTCGAGAGGTCATTAAGCGACAAGGAGCAATAAATAAGGCAGTGTTTGAAGGACAGGGCGCGTATGGTTTTATTACACAGGGGGGCTGGTAGCAGCAGCGTGGCTCTCAGTGGTGGCCAAAGAGGGCCAACAAATTACGCTGGTACCTGAGATGCTGGCTGGTTGGAGTCTATCAACAAACCCTATTCAAACAAAGATGGAGGGGGGTCATTTTTTGTTAGCGAACAGGAGGCTGTACTGAAAGTGTAATGGGTGTCGCGGCAAGCTGCAGCGTGAGGCTCGGTCCGTGGGAATCTCGCCACTTGCGCGTTTCGGAGAGTCAAAGAGCTGAATAAACACCGCAGCCTGCAGCAGCAGCCTGTATGCTAAAGAGCGCATCTGAAACGGGGCCCGTATAAAAAGGTAGTGATAAATGTGCCTCACGTTTTCAGATCGGCACGTTATGAAAAAAAGAGTAAAAGCGTGGAGATTTTTTTTGTGTGGTGTCGGAGCGCCGCGCAGCCAGGGGTCTGTGCCAAAAAAACAAATCGCTCAACAGTTCAAAACCTGGAACTTGTTAGATAAATGAGGCTTCTCACACTGCGACTCGGGAAAATGTACTTTTGCACTTTTCCCTCCTCCCCAAAGGCATTCGAGCCATGTTTGCTGCACCAGATGCGCAGTTTAGCGGAGGATAATTATTCATTCCTGAAACAACGTTAAAGTCGGCATTTACTTAAAAAAAAGAAAGAAAAAGAAAAAAACGAAGAATTTCCTTATACTGTATGGCTGCTTTTCATTATATAGCTTGATAATAAAGATACATTTTTCAGCTCTAAAAGAGAAATACATAGCAGTGTAGGTCTATAAGCTCATAACATAAAAAGATTCACGCATTAACGCAAACAATAATAAGATTAAAAACAATATTTCAATGATTATATAATAATCATAGTAGGCCGGGGCAGGCTGTTTTCTATCATTTTAAATTGATTATATATATATATATATATATATATATATTATTTTTATTGAAACATGTACATATGTTTAAATGTCTTTCATCTTTACTTTATATAGGCCTACATATTTGTAAATTAGTGGAATCACACTTCAAAATTTGTGGTCATGGTAACGTTAGACATATATTTAGTCTCAAGCTTCAACGCGTTACTCTAAAAGGCTGTCCATTTCTGTACCAAGTCCACTTTGATCAACGTTTCCAGGTGAAATACACTACAAAATAACGATGCGGCGACAGTTTAGCAGCCTGTTTTATTGATGTTTTCTGAAAGTAACTGTATGATAAGTTACAGTGCAAATTATTCCGACAGTGCCATTGTACATTTTTAAAGTTGGCCTTGAACTAGTTATTTGAGTGAAAAGAAATTATGATGACGCTAGGCTATATCTATATCTATATCTACAGCCTGGGACGTCTATAATTTTATACTTCTTCATATGTTTTAAAGCTGGAGGCATTTTCTACTTAATTCCAAATTATGGTACATATCGGTTTATTTTCTGACAATACTATTTACAATATAAAACTGAAGCGTTGTCTGATACAGTCACAGTCAGTAATAAAGTCGATAAAATAGTACAGAATACTAAGGGATAAATTCATACATTTAAATGGTAAAATTCATACACTTAAAATGTATATCCTGAATGTATATATTTCTGTAAAGCTGCTTTGAGACAATGTCTATTATTATAGTGTCATGGTAAATTTCAGTGAAAAGAACCAGTGATGACCCTATAACCTACGCATTGATGTATAGCATACTGCACTAGCTATAGTGTATAAGCATTCAGAGCACTGAATGCAGGAGAATTGAAACACAGCCGGTGAATCACCTCAACACACTCCTTACATCAAATAATAATAATAAAAAAACCCTCACATTTCGTTTTCTACACGAGTTTACTCTTTAGCCATGCATAACATTTATTTAGATAAAATTCATTTCCAAATTCCATGCGTTCGCATTCACGGAGAACAGGTGGAACGGGGAGCGCGCGCTGGTGGAGGAGCGCAGACGGCGCCACCGTGACGGCCACCTTCACACAATCAATTAAGCGAAATGTCAGAGCCTCAGCGGCGGCGGTGACCGCTGCAGACCGGGGGCCGGCCTGGGAATAGCAACACTTGGAGATGTCGGATTTGTGTTTTGCTTTTTTTTTTTTTTTTTTTTGAACAGACGGTACAATGGAGAATATTATAAATGACACGTCTTGCCGCATGGGTCACGTGATGCACCACAGCCTACAGTCGGTCCTAGCTGGAAGTCCGCAAGAGCAGATGAAGGAAGCCACAAAATAAAAAAAAAATGGCAAAAGGCTGACACTGACTTTCATTATTTGAAAAGAAAATGCGCTCCCAAAAGGTTTAATCCTTGCTCAGTATTGGCTAATCCGTGTAATCTGCAGTGTCGAACAGGATTTAAGGCGAGGATTCGATCAGAACAGATTAAAAGAAAGGAGGCGGGGATGAGGAAGTTCAGTGGCATTAATTGAGTGATCTAACATTTCTAATATTTCCCTTGTTCCCTCTGCACAGTGTAATCTCATGATGAGCTTGTTAACGAGATGATAAATTGAGATAAGAGCAGGGATTAGGCTCAATCATGTGCGGGATTGAGATTTGAGGTAAAACACTGACCTAAAAGTGCCAAAAGGTCTTCTCAACATTCACAACTATGCCATCATGCACCTGTAAAAGACGTGCACTTGTTGCAATCGATAAAAAAAACATACCCAGGAATATTCTTATAGAGTCTTAAATTAAATTGTCTTTTGTTCGTTGTGGCTAATGGAGGAGCACAAAAGGCCTCCCGCTTTGGCCTTTTGTCATAAAAAGCTTTTAATGGATTCTTTATGCTTTAAAGTGCCCAGGTACATGAAAAACCTGCAGAGGTCTATCAATACCACGGAAAGGTTGCCAGATTTTCATCAAAGTGTTCATACAAGCGGGGTTCACGAGAGGGAAAAGTGGGGAGAAGTCAAATATGAAATATTCCTACAATAAAGTGATGAGTCTGAATCTGTTCATTTTTTTGCTTGTATGATCGAGAAAGGTCATCTATTAATAACATTCATTAAAAAACACCCAGAGGAGCTTTGAAACATTGAATGGTCGCTAAAATCATCCTATTGTGGCAAACCCTTAAGGGCGATAAATCATTATTAATAATAAGATTGCGATAAACCCTCAGAGTATAAAAATCTCAAGTTGTATAGGTTCTTCAGAGTGTCGCACCAGAATAGTTCAAAATTACTCCAGGAAACTTGTTTCAAAGAAACAAACAGTTCAGGAAACGATATGATTATAATACATTTACAAAAATAAGTGGATAAAGTGTGTGAACTGTCTGGTTGCTGGTTATTGAGAATGTTTGAAAACGCTTAAACCATCACGACCAACCAGGTCACGAGCATCTAACCAACTACTGCAGCAAATGAATGAATCCCAACTACATTCCCAAATCTGGCAACCCCGGACAGTGCCGTTAGGGAGTGGGGATAAGGAGTGGGGATCCTGGGAACCCCACCACATGCGGCACACAGCGCGCACAGAGCCGCTCCGCTCTGCAGACTGCTGGACAAATTAGAGGCGCGCTGGAGGGATGCAGAGCATCAACACTTGTTTTTCAACTGAGACATTGTGTCCTGATTTTCCGGTCTCTGTGTCCATGTAGTCCAGCACCAATGCGTGAATTCCACCCTCTGCACGTAGCACACATTAAAGCAGTCAGCACAGATCATACCGATTTATAAACCTGTACACCGAGTCGGTGACACAAGCTTGCTTCCAGGAACGGGTGATTAGTGCGTAAAGGCAGAGCGAAGGATTAATCATCCGACTTCTTTCGTCTTTCTTCTTAAAGTTCTTTTTAACATTCTTTTTATAAGCTATGGGCTAAGATAAGTTTATTATTGCAGAATCATATAGCTTATTTATTACTAACCAACTGCACTAAGTGTATCAGACGTTGCTAAAAGTTTTTAGGTTAAATAAATAAATAAATAAATAAATAAATAAAAGATACTAACTACCTTTCCTTGTTGCTGTACCCTTGTCTTTCCCCCCCCCCTTTATTTACATTTTTCACCTGATAATGTAAATGTAGTGACCTAGTACATCATTGGACTGTTATGACAAGATAAAAAATTCATGCATCTTTCTAGGTTTAAAAAAATCACATTGTTTTTTTTTTTAAAAAAAGTATATTCTTAATGGGACCACCCAAGTGACAAGGTACAGTTTAGTACCTTTCCCCCGACCAAAATAGATAGATATACAGTAATACAATCCTAATATTCGACCCACTTTGCAAATGGGAAACGTTTGGTTTAAAGGTGCTGTGCACATGAATAGGTTTATCTTCTTTAAGATTTAAGAGGATTATCGAGTCACCCATCATAACCTAGACTCATTGATTTCTGTGTTAATCTGCAGAAGCTGTGTTTGGCCCCCAGGCTGTTTCTGAGAGTTTGAGCATTACAGATAATTCCTGACAGTCATGACCGTGTAGAAGCTAAAGGTGTTCATTCAACACTACACATTTCGTAAGGCGGGGGGATGCAAATTTGTAAATTCAAGATTTATTATTTTCATTATTGTTATGTTTAAAGAAACACTGAAGTTTATAGAGATTAAAACGGGTGTTGTGGTCTAGTCCTCTATAGCTAGATTTAAAAAAAAAATAAAAATGATGGAATAGAAATAACTAATCATTAAGTTAAAACATTAAATCATTATGTCTCAGTGCTTCAGAGAAATCAGATGAAACAGCTCAGAGATCTTCCCTCAGGTTTTGAATCGATGATCCTTTGAGCTCTAATCCACGGTGATTCGGGATCTTCTACGTTGTAATTAAAGTGATGGCGCATCCATTTAAGCACTTCACTAGTTAAGTTTAAGACGAATACACGAAGTCCAAACAACTCAAAGTCTTACCTCAGCTTCTTCTTCATCGCTTGCCATGATGGTGACTTTGTCTATGGCGCACTGCAGGATTATGACTTAAGTCCCAAAATGTTCTCCTTACCCAACATTTAAAGAAAAAAAACAACAAGAACACCACACTGTCAAATGAAGTTATTCACATAAAACCAACGTATTAAAAATCCCCAAGGAACAAATATTTACACAGACATTAAATCTTCACAATTACAATAAATAAATAAATAAATAAAATCATATCCAGAAACTATAAGGGTTCTTCAGTTGTTCCTCTGAAAGAATGAAAGGACAGTGTGTTTATTTCAAAGGCAGCATTCCAAACTAGAACCCTAGAAGCTGAGAACCCTCATCTATACAAAGAACCCCGTGAAGAACCCATATTTTAAGCAGCTAAATTCCCCAAACATCTAGGTTTCAACTGGCATTGCAAGGCTTTATGAACTACATAATTATATTAGCAGATGAGAAAACTCTTAAAAGTTCTATACATATATATATATATGAACCCCCCCCCTTTTTTTTAAGTGTACATAATCTATGTCCTCTATCCTTCAGAACCCCTAAAATTTCCAAGTCAGAATCTAGCAGAAGTTTTTTTTAAAGGTTCCAATTATGTCCCCCTTAAGAAGCTAATAAAAAGATTTTTTCTGTCTGAAATTGCTGTTCTTGATAATTGTGTCAGTAATCAGTTCTGATAAAGCAATAAAAACTCCACAGTCCACTAGGCTTTTAGAGAAGGCATGAGGCTCTACAGGGAACTCGAGCTCAGCGACGCTCCCTCTGGTGTCTGAAGTCAGAATTGCAGCTGTGTCCTGTACAGGCTCTGAGAAAGCGGGTCTTCAGTACTTTAATGAGCGTTAATGACACCCAGATGAGAAAAGAAAATCAGCTGGCTTTGGAAACTGGTGACCAAGCAACTAGGGAATAAGCAGCTAAGGATAAGGCAGCTACAGCCCAAGCAGGTTAGAACAGGATGTTTTGACAGAGCGCATCATTTCAGGAAGCTAACATCAACAATGAAAGCTAGGACCTGGGTAGAAGACACTAGCTTTAGGCTGTTTGTGGTCAAGCAGGTGACATTAGGCATCTTAGGAAGATCTTAGGAAGCAATTATAGGTCGGGCTGAACAATGAAGGGTTGAGGGGTTAGGGGCTGAGGGGTTAGGGGCTGAGGGGTTAGACCTAGCAGATAATATCAGCAAGTTTTAAAAGCCAGTGGCCAAGCAGCTAGGGAACAAGCAAATGGCATCAGGAAGCTTTACAGGAAACATCATAAAGCTCTGAATGCTAAAGACTAAACCCCTAAGAACCAAGCAGATGAAATTGCAAAGCTTTATACGGTGCCCTCGACAAATATTGGCACCCTTGGTAAATATGAGCAAAGAAAGCTGTGAAAAATTGTCTTGAATTCATAGAGGTGCCAATAATTGTTGCACACCTATATTTAACAAATGTATATATTTTTTTGATAAACCTGTTTTGCTTGCGATTGTTTGATAATCCATAAGGACAATTTTTCCAAAGCTTTCTTTGCTCATATTTACCAAGGGTGCCAATATTAGTGGAGGGCGCTGTAGATGAGGGAACGAGCAGGTGCTATAGATAAACACTTTCCTCCACATCAGTGATGCAAGCGTGTATGGCGTGAGTCACCGCACAGACGGCGAGAGGAAGAAAAGTTTGCAGAATTTATTGTGTGTTTGTCGTCTGTCTGCACACATCATGTCTATACATACAGTACAACATAGTCACGAAATGAAGGGAGCATGACCGATCACTGAACAGAATCCAAACCGTACAAAAAGAAAGTCAACAATAAATAAATACATTAAAAAGGTAAATAAATAAGTAAATAAATACATACATGAATTTAAAGTACAAATAGGATATACAGTGTTTCTATGGTAACAGGTCTGCATGCGTGTCGTCGTAAAGTTTCTGTACAAACACTACGGACTAAAATAAGGGTCGTGTGCACAGATTTAGGAGGCTACTCGACTTCATCCGAACAGAAACGAAGTTAGGAAGCACTTTTCGAGACGTACACGCAATAAAACATACGCATCACGCATCCTTTCACACACACACACACACACACACACACATTCAAGAAACACAGAACACGACCACTGGGAGACCCTGATTTTGCTGCGCCCACTGCGTCTACATTTCGTCCTGAGATAAGTCCGGCCCACCTGGCAGGATTGGACAAACTGAGTCACATGACCAAGAGCCACTCCCCCAATGGGCGACAATACAGTGTACATTTAAAAAAAAACTAAACACGGTAGTAGGCTATAAGAAGGACGAACTTAACTTGACCGATGAAAAGTTTGCGCTTTATAGTTTTCATCTCATTTAAACACTTGATAAAGTTTCTTTTTTAGGGGGCGGGGCTACGTTAAGCACCGCTATTGGCTTATATCCATAAAAGATCTGAATTCTACATTAAAAAAAGGAAGTAAATCGGTATAATATGCACTAAACGATATGTTTCTAAACGTGTCACAGGGTTTGAAACAGAGAACACATCTCCTCGAGAGGGGCGGGGTCACTGAGAAGCGTTTACAATAGCAAGCGACAGTAGAGGAAACAGAAGTGGCTACAGAATAGTGAAGGCATCTTCTTTCGTTAGCAATAATCCGAACTTTTACACGCAGTAGGCCTCGACGTCATCAGTGTAACGCTGATTTTGAATGAAATATTGCTTTTTAACATAACATACCCTGTCCTGCTGCTGCGTTTCACCCAAACATTACAATTAAGGAAAAATGCAGTTGGAAATGTAGAAATATAAAGTCACATGATGGAGAGAAAGGCGAATGAACTCGGACCGGAAGTTTCCGTCTGTTCGTTTAAAGTGTTAAAGGAAGAATTTGGCGAAAAAATTTAACTTACCGCTAAAGTAGTCAGTCAGACATGAGGCTAATCCAGCTAACAGTCAGGATCACTCAAACCACAGCCTACTCTTTAGACTATCGGCTACAACAAGCTAACTGGCACGAGCTTGATATGAAATAAATTAGTGCCGTCACTGCAGTATAAATTAGCGAGTTGGCGACTTAAGTCCAAAAGTCACAGAATCCTGTTCAGAATCGGTTTCCACACCTGATTAAGTCAATTTTCCGGGTGTGCAGATTATTCAAAAATCACCCGTGTGTAGTTCACGCCTCCGAGGCGAATCCTTACAGTCTGAATACGACCACCGCTTAGCATAAGTGCTATACGATAATGTATTAAACAAAGCGAAGTTGTTTAGCTAGCTCGATCGTCAGCTACTGTTACACTAACAAGCTCTTACTGCAGTAGCTTAACATAACTAAACCCTACGTCGCTAGCTAGCTCAACACAGTAACCCGGGTGTGGTCCTCAAAAAGCCCTTTGGTATCTTTCTGCCCTTTTGGACCCGCCTCTTAAACGAAAGCCTGAAGGCGGAGCTTAGAAAGCATAATAAAATGTTTGTTAACTACAGGCATTTATTCATGGGAAAGATTCCTGGTGACACGTTAGCTAGAGTAGCGTCGTAGCTCCAGTGCAACTAAAAAACTAAAGACACTGAAACTGTCTGACTGACGGCGTTTGGGGTGAAGTTTAGATGTCTTTGGCCAGATCATTCCATAAAACACCTTCACATTTGTGGGAGAATCCAACGCAGCGTTTCCAAGTAGGTGAGGTCACGGCTTGACCTTCGCCCTCAGATCCGATTTCTCGCGCGTGACTTGAGCCGTGCTACGGACGAGCAGGTCCGTCTGTTCCAAGGCAGGAAGGTGGAGTGGGACGTGTATGATGATGAGTGTCCAAGGTTCCAAGGGCTTTAGATTAGATTAGATTAGATTAGATTAGAAGCGGTCCAGGCTTCAGCAGGAGACGGGTGTGGCGTCGGAAAGATGAAGAGGGATATTTTACACGGTGAGGAAGAGTTCAGAGACAAATCAGAGAGGAAAATAAAATAAAAAAACCCCAGAGACCTGCTGTGGTATCCCTGGTAGCAGTAGAGGAACGGTATATCACAGATTATATACAAACACTCCGCCCATCCGTTCAGCGCCAGGGCACTGTGTGTGTGTGTGTGTGTGTGTGTGTGTGTGTTTAATAGTGAAGTGTGTGCATGAGTGGAACATGCAATCGATAATTTGATGTATAACATTTAAAAGAGTTAATGATCTGATTCAGAGCTGACTCGATACAGTATTATATGATACAGTGTGATTCAATATTGTTCACGTCAGAACGAATTTTATTGTGCACAATAATTATAGTAAAATATATTTAAATATTTATAATATTTATATATAAAAAAAAGAAAAACGACGATTTGAAGGATTAAGAACCCATGATCTACTTTCAGTTGCTAAACCTACATCTAATGATAACACTGAACTTTTTACCAAAATAATTATTTTGTGTTGTTTAATTAGAGACTAAAGACTACGTTCTTTTAGTTAACGCAACATACGGTATATCTGTGAAACGCAAACAGAGGTCTGTTGAATCTCTAGCGCGCTATGCTAGTACGTTAAACGCTCTGTACGGAGTAAGCATGTGTAGTGAACAGGAGGCAGTTCGGGGTTAAACCGTGTCGGAGGGGCTTCAAGTAAACTCTGGAAATATTTTTTGAATTAAAAAATACGAAGAGTTGAAGACAGCGGACGTTAACGGCGTTTCTGGGTCACTTTAGAAAACGAAAACCGCATTTATGTATATTGATGAAAAGCAGCTGAGCAGCGATAGGCCACGCCCACACTAGTGGAACTGAGGAACTTGTTTTACGTTCGCCAGTAAATTTATATCACTGGAAGATTGTGACATATTTTTAACAGATGAGATGATAACTAACATAATGTAATGTGATGTGTTGTGTGTTTTTATGTGTGTGTGTGTGTGTGTGTGTGTGTGTTTATATGTATTGGCGCTCCTCCCTCTGAATCAGACCAGGCTGGCGTGTTTGTGCTTTCAGTAGTAATGTGCGCGAGTGCAGTATAGTGAGTGTGTGTGTGTGTGAGTGTGTGTGTGGGTGTTTAGAGTCTGGTCTGGGCCTCAGGGATGTAGATCTCGATGCTGTCTGCGCTCTCGGTGGCTGAGTTCTGGCGCACAGAGGCAGCTCTCTTGGCTGCCATTAAGCGTTTGCGAGCCTCCTGCCGCTGTTTCTCCGAACTCTCGAGAGAGCGATCTCGCGCCAGCGGAGGATGGCACTTCACCGGTTTCTTTGGCACAGGGGGAGGCAACCTCCTCTCCTGAGGGGGAGATGAGAGACAGGGAGAGAGAGATGGAGGGAGAGAGAGAAGGAGAGAAGGAACGTTTCCATCCAAATGTTTCACAAACTGGCAAGAAGAAAAGTGTGTTACTTCATATGTTTTAATCGTGAGCACTAGGGGGCAGTGTGTATGAGCACAAGGAGGTAATGTGTGTGTGTGTGTGTGTGTGTGTGTGTGTGTGTGTGTGTGTGTGCGCGCGCGCGTGTGTTCTACGGGGCAATGTGTATGTGCACAAGGAGGTAGTGTGTGTGTGTGTGTGTGTGTGTGTGTGTGTGTGTGTGTGTGTACTTTACTACAACTTTTACACCTCACCTTTTTTGCCACAGAATCAGATGGATGGAAACAGAGACAGGGTGAGAGTGACAGCACACATGAAAGAGAGACGGAGCACATCTGAACACACACACACACACACACACACACACACACACACACACACACACACACACACACACACAGCAGCACTACGGCTACGAAGCTGTGCATGAGGATGGAGCAGCCCAGCAGGGGGCGGGGTTACAGTGGTTTTGAGTGCCAGATGGAATGACTTCTGAAAATGGCTCACTGTCAAACAGACAAAAAAACAAAAACAAGAAAGGAAAATAAGAGTGAACGAGAAAGAAAGAAAGAAAGCAAAGCAAAGACATTTGCAGTTGTGATGATCAGCGACACGAACGTTACTAACACTGACGTGAAAACACAGAGCAAACGTTCACGTAACAGACAGTTCATCCAGAAACACCTTCAAAGAGAGAGCTGTTTATCGCTAAAACTCTGTTTTAATCCAGAGACTATTTCTTCCTCGGAAAAGCTAACTGTGTGGGAAAGTTTGTTTTCCTGCGGGAAAATCGGATCGCTGATGTGACGGCCAATCAGATCGCACCGTTCACGATCCTGAGGCTTGCGGCCTGCTGGTGAAGCGACTCGAGACACAATAAAAAACCTTGTGATGTCGCTGTACCTATGATCTGAAAACTATTTCTGTTCACCTGTGCTGTAAAAGTATGTGTAGTGTACACGCGCAACCAATCGGTGATGAGCAGCGTTGTTAACTCCGCCCCCAAGTACCATTCACTTCTGTCGGTATTGATCTTGAACAAGTACCAAAAACCACACAACTGGTACAGTGTTATTTCCCTTCGGCACGTTGACGAGGTTAGTGTCATGAATTTTACCGTATCACAAATATGAGGAGTGTGTGTAAGCTCCTGAGTACTAGGTACTTCCTAGAACCGTCTTACATCCTGGATATTCGCCGTACCTTTCTTTCAGGGGGGTCGAGGGGTCTCCAGTTGTTTGCCTTGAGCTGGTGTAGCTCGTCGAACTTCA